>NC_042619.1:130596434-130896434 GCF_901001135.1 Rhinatrema bivittatum | reverse complement strand
GGCACCCAAGGGGCACTCCAGCCACCGCTGGACTACTTAAAAGGGCACTAAATTACTGATCAGGGCTCTGGGTTGGGATGAAGGAGGGTCAGTGGGGTAGCTAAAGAAGACCCAGTGTGGAGGACCAAGCTTTTGGCTACTAAGGTGGGCATTGCTAAAGCCCCAGGGATTTGGCCACATGGTCCCTTTAAACGATGGTGGCTCTGGGATGTGAGGCTTTCATCATGGGTTGCTGAGGTATTTTACTAATGGGAAAATTACTGATGGATTTACTAACCAGCAGTAAAATACTACAGCCTTGTAAATCTCCCCTAAAATAGTTATTCTGAATTTGTGGTTTGAATATAATTGTCAGATGAATATAATTGTCAAAAAATATTACATAAAATATGTAAGAAATAAAGCATGCTGGTTCAATTGACTAACATAATAAAATATGAACTTGCATAACTAATACTGTTCCTATTACTAGAAGTTATGAATCATCTCCAGTCATGTGGGCAAGGGTGAGTCAGTTGACATAGTATGTCTGGATTTTCATCAGATTTTCGACAAAGTCTCTCATGAGAAACTTAACAGGAAATTAAAGAGTTATGAGATAGAATGCAATGTTCTATTGTGGATTTGTAACTGTTTATAAGATAGGAAGCAGAGAGTAGGACTAAATGGAGAATGGTAAAGAGTGGAGTGCCCCAGAGATCTGTTCTGGAACAGGTGCTTTTCATTATATTTATAAATGATCTGAAAAAGGAAATGATGAATGAGGAGATCGAATTTGCAGGTAGCACAAAATTGTTCAAAGTCATCAGATCACTAGCCAACCATGAGGAATTGAAAGAGGATCTTGGGAGACTAGGGGATTGGGTGTTACATTTGGCGGTGCATGGGCTACTCCCACAGACCACCAGTCTTACGTTTGTCCCGGCCCGACAGGGCAAATCCAGCATGCGCGGCAGAAACTCCACCAGCAGATGCAGCAGGATGGCATAATTGCACGCAGCAGGGATGCCACAGACAGACCCCTAGGCACACGCATCTCTTTCTTTTTAAAGGGAAAGGGGTGGAAACACCCCCCCCCGCCCCGGTAGCCCCTCTTGATGATGTCATCAATGGAGCCCTATTTAAGGGCTATGCTCCAGCCACAACACGCCTCAGCAACAGGTCCCACTACCTAGAGTGTAGAGCATGTCGCTTCAGCGTCTGTCTTCAAGCCAAGGTATGTTCAGTGTTATCTTCACCCCGGTATGTTGTCAGCATTGTCTTTAGTGTTCTTTGCCTCCTGTGCTTATCCTCGCCTGACTCCCTGCCTGTCCGTCCCTTCTTCCCTTCGGACAGATATTTGGATTGACCTTGACCTGTTCTTGGATCATATTTGACCATTGCCTGCCACTGACCTCTGCCTGCTTCACAACCTGTTTGACCACTGCCTGCCCTCTACCCCTGCCTGATTCTCGACATGCCAGATTTCTGCTCCCCCATGGCCCTGCCTTCCAAGGATCTCTTCTCCAGATCACAGCAGATACCCCCACCTAAGACCTGCTGGCCTCAGCACCCAAAGGCTCAACCTGAAGGGAACGAGGGCTGGTATATGCGAAGCTCCAGCAGGGTCTCTGCTTCGTCCAGGTCCACCTACTGACGGTGAGAACCTGCAGGGCTCCTCCCTGCAGGTTGCGCCAATCCTGCCTCAGTCTAAGGGTCCATAAATGTAACATTGGGCATCTAAATGGAAGATGAAATTTAATTTGGACAAGTACAAAGTGATGCATATAGAGAAGAATAATCCATACTATAAGTATACAATGCTAAGTTCCATATTAGGCATCACCATCCAAGAAAAGGATCTTAGAATCATTGTGAACGATACTTTGAAATCCTCAGCCTATTGCATAGCATCAGTATAAAAGCAAATAGACTGTTAGGTTTTATTAGAAAAGGAATGGAAAATAAAACAGAGGATATCACAATGTTTCTGTATCGATCCATTTTGCAACCACACATTTATTTAATATTTTTTAAATACCTTTATAAGCCTAATATATTGTTCTACATGGTTTACATAAGCATATATCATTAAAATCGATACTACAAAAAACAATTAAAACAAAACATCCATAAAACATAAAATAGCAGTAAATTATTTCTTATAAACCTCACTAACAACAACAATCTCAGCTGGAATTTTGAACATTACCAAAAGCTTCTAAAAACAAGAAGGCGGCTTTAAGCTGCTTTGGAACACTTTAATATCTGAAATGGATCACAATTCCTTTGGCAAAGAGTTCCAGAGCATTGGGCCTGTGAGCATGTTCTGACTAACTGATGCTCCTTTAGTGAAGGGATTTTTTAGAAAATATTAATTTTGAGATCTCAAAGTTCTAATAGGAGAATACCATGACAACAACTTAGATGAATAAAGGAGACCTTGATCTGAAATAGCCTTAAAAACCAGCACCTAAACTTTAAATTTGATTTTCTGATGAGTTGGTAACCAATGTAATTTAATTAAAGATGATGTAATATGCTCACTATGCCTCCCAGGTAAAATAAGGCATGTGGTGGCATTTTAAAGGAGTTGAATCGCTTTCAAATAAGATTTAGGTAAACTGATCAGCAACAAATTACTAAAGCTTTAATAACATTTATAAAATCAGTCACAGACAAAATGTACTATAAATGTCATAATAAACATAACTTGAAAAAAAACAGCCTGAGTTAACTTCTGAATATGAGATAGACCAGAGAGTTTGGAATCAGATTCTGCACAGAATCTGCAAATGGGATACAGGCCCCATCAATTGCCAATGATAATCCTGCTGCTGGTGGAGGAGATTGAGAGATTCAAATAGCCTCAGTTTTAGAGAAATTTAACACCAATTGATTGATGTCATTCAACTTTTAACACTTTATAAACAAGCAGTAATTTGTGTAATACTAGAAG
Source organism: Rhinatrema bivittatum (assembly GCF_901001135.1). Classification (NCBI taxonomy): domain Eukaryota; kingdom Metazoa; phylum Chordata; class Amphibia; order Gymnophiona; family Rhinatrematidae; genus Rhinatrema; species Rhinatrema bivittatum. Next base: position 130,893,496 of record NC_042619.1, on the reverse strand, counting down.
CTAAATTAGGCTGCACAGGAAAAAAAAACCAACTGAATGTCGTCGGCATGGATTTTATAAAATGGAACACAATTCTCTAAAATAGCAGTTATTGGACTAATATAAAGGTTAAACAAGGTGGCTGAGAGCACTGACCCTTGAGTGATACCAGCCTCTAAGCAGAAGACTATTGGTTTATCCACATCTGGAATTGGCAGGATGTTAAATAAGATTCCATCCAGCTGTAGAATTCACCTCTAAGGCCGACATCATGTAACCTAGACAGTAATTCTACTTGATTTATTGTATCATAGATGGCACTGATATCTAAAAATATACCAATAACCGCACTACAGGATCAAACTTTACAAAGTAGGCAAACTGAAATAGAAATTAAAAGTCTCAGTACTATGGTTCCATCTAAAGCCACATTGGTGTGGACTGAGAACATGTTTTTTTTTTTCTGGATAATCAACCAATTGACCCAAAACAATATTTTCTAGAATTTTGTTCATAGTAGGTAGATTTGAAATTGGCTTAGAACTTGATTAAGCATCTGCTGCCAAAGAACCTTGTTTTCAAACTGGACATATAATAGTTTTTTTAATCGGATTAGCCATGTACGACATCCTTAAGGACATTTAGAAATTGGTCCTCACCCACAATTGAAATGCCAACGAGTGTTTTAATTCTATGGTGTGCTTGAGTACTGTGTGCAGTTTTGATCACCTCATTTAAAAAAAGATATAGCAAAGTTAGAAAAGGTACAGAGAAGATAACCAAAATGATAAAAGGGTTGAAACAACTTATCTATGAGGTGAGGATAAACAGGCTCTTCAGCCTGTAGAAGAGATAGTGGAGAGGAGATATGATAGAGGTTTATAAAACCATAAGTGGGGTGGAACAGGTAAATAGGGAATGATTATTTATCCTTTCAATGAGTACTAGACTAGAGGTCACTCCATGAAGCTAATAGGTAGCACATTTAAAACAAATCAGATAAAGTATTTTTTTCACTCAATGCACAACTAAACTATAGAATTTGTTGCTAGATGATGTGGTGAAAGTAGTGAGTATAGCTGTTTCAAAAAGGGTTTGGATAAGTTCCTGGAAGAAAAGTCCATAAGCAATTATTAAGCATGTTGACTTGAAAAAGCCACTGCTTATCCCTGGTTATGAGCAAGGAGGACTGGATCTATTCATTTGGTATCCTGTGGGTACTTGTGATCTGGATTGGCCAGTGAATACTGTCAGAGACAGGATGCTGGGCTTGATGGAACTTGGGTCTGGCCCTGTATGGCATTTCTTATGTTCTTATGTCATTATTCATCAGTTCCAAACACTTGCTTAAACAATCAAGTTGTTCTCAATTCTTTATGAGCCTCAGATAGCAAAGAATTCCATAGTAAAGGACCTTGGCAACTCAAACAAGAGACCCAGGTACATTGCAGTCTCATTTGTGTTGATGAAGATTAAACTAATAAATCTTGATTGTAAGATCCATGCTTTCTTATAGCCAAATGCAGTATCAACAATTTTGACAAATTAGCAGACCTGTTAAATGCCTTAAAAACTAATATGGAATTTTGAATCTCATTCTACTTATAATAAGCAACTAATGTAACTACACAATGTAGGCTGTTCACCAGTTTCCAAGTGCCTAGTTACAATTTCAAAGAATTATAGGAGATTTGTGAGACATGACTTACCTTCCTGAAATCCATGCTGGCTATTCCTATCTTAAGAACATAAGAAAATGCCATACTGGGTCAGACCAAGGGTCCATCAAGCCCAGCATCCTGTTTCCAACAGTGGCCAATCCAGGCCATAAGAACCTGGCAAGTACCCAAAAACTAAGTCTATTCCATGTAACCATTGCTAATGGCAGTGGCTATTCTCTAAGTGAACTTAATAGCAGGTAATGGACTTCTCCTCCAAGAATTTATCCAATCCTTTTTTAAACACAGCTATACTAACTGCACGAACCACATTCTCTGGCAGCAAATTCCAGAGTTTAATTGTGCGTTGAGTAAAAAAGAACTTTCTCTGATTAGTTTTAAATGTGCCCCATGCTAACTTCATGGAGTGCCCCCTAGTCTTTCTATTATCCGAAAGAGTAAATAACCGATTCACATCTACCCATTCTAGACCTCTCATGATTTTAAACACCTCTATCATATCCCCCCTCAGTCGTCTCTTCTCCAAGCTGAAAAGTCCTAACCTCTTTAGTCTTTCCTCATAGGGGAGATGTTCCATTCCCCTTATCATTTTGGTAGCCCTTCTCTGTACCTTTTCCATCGCAATTATATCTTTTTTGAGATGCGGCGACCAGAAGTGTACACAGTATTCAAGGTGCGGTCTCACCATGGAGCGATACAGAGGCATTATGACATTTTCCGTTTTATTCATCATTCCTTTTCTAATAATTCCCAACATTCTGTTTGCTTTTTGACTGCCGCAGCACACTGCACCGACGATTTCAATGTGTTATCCACTATGACACCTAGATCTCTTTCTTGGGTTGTAGCACCTAATATGGAACCCAACATTGTGTAATTATAGCATGGGTTATTTTTCCCTATATGCATCACCTTGCACTTATCCACATTAAATTTCATCTGCCATTTGGATGCCCAATTTTCCAGTCTCACAAGGTCTTCCTGCAATTTATCACAATCTGCTTGTGATTTAACTACTCTGAACAATTTTGTGTCATCTGCAAATTTGATTATCTCACTCATCGTATTTCTTTCCAGATCATTTATAAATATATTGAACAGTAAGGGTCCCAATACAGATCCCTGAGGCACTCCACTGTCCACTCCCTTCCACTGAGAAAATTGCCCATTCAATCCTACTCTCTGTTTCCTGTCTTTTAGCCAGTTTGCAATCCACGAAAGGACATCGCCACCTATCCCATGACTTTTTACTTTTCCTAGAAGCCTCTCATGAGGAACTTTGTCAAACGCCTTCTGAAAATCCAAGTATACTATATCTACCGGTTCACCTTTATCCACATGTTTATTACTCCTTCAAAAAAGTGAAGCAGATTTGTGAGGCAAGACTTGCCCTGGGTAAAGCCATGCTGACTTTGTTCCATTAAACCATGTCTTTCTATATGTTCTGTGATTTTGATGTTTAGAACACTTTCCATTATTTTTCCTGGCACTGAAGTCAGGCTAACCGGTCTGTAGTTTCCCGGATCGCCCCTGGAGCCCTTTTTAAATATTGGGGTTACATTTGCTATCCTCCAGTCTTCAGGTACAATGGATGATTTTAATGATAAGTTACAAATTTTTACTAATAGGTCTGAAATTTCATTTTTTAGATCCTTCAGAACTCTGGGGTGTAAACCATCCGGTCCAGGTGATTTACTACTCTTCAGTTTGTCAATCAGGCCTACCACATCTTCTAGGTTCACCGTGATTTGATTCAGTCCATCTGAATCATTACCCATGAAAACCTTCTCCATTACGGGTACCTCCCAAACATCCTCTTCAATAAACACCGAAGCAAAGAAATCATTTAATCTTTCCACGATGGCCTTATCTTCTCTAAGTGCCCCTTTAACCCCTCGATCATCTAACGGTCCAACTGACTCCCTCACAGGCTTTCTGCTTCGGATATATTTAAAAATGTTTTTACTGTGAGTTTTTGCCTCTAAAGCCAACTTCTTTTCAAATTCTCTCTTAGCCTGTCTTATCAATGTCTTACATTTAACTTGCCAATGTTTATGCTTTATCCTATTTTCTTCTGTTGGATCCTTCTTACAATTTTTGAATGACATATTTAGAGATTTTTGAATGACATATTTAGAGATTTTTAAAAATTCAGTTGAGCACCACTTTAATGTTTATTACAACTAACAGGATATACATTTAATAAAAGTTCCATAAACGTTTTAAATCACAAAAATATTTTAATTGGAAAACTGTAACCTCTGGACTTTGCTGCAAACAATGGCATAATGTTTTGAATCAATTTAATGTTAGCATGTATTAAATAGGAGGCAATGCATATCATCGACCAGTCTATTCAGGGTTTGTCAAATTACACTTGTAGTGCAGCTTTTGAGCACTCATCCTCACAAAGGATATTCAAAATGTTAGAAAAGGTATGAAGAATGGTCACTACACTAATAAATTGGAAAAAGGGCTCACTTATGCTGACAGACTATCCAAACGGGTTAATAACATTGGAAAAAAAGACTAGAGACAGTCTCATTATACTATTCAAATATATTAAATGACTCTTCAAGGATCTTGGAGGTGATCTTTTTAATAAAAGCTGCCACAAACAAAAGAAAGGGGGCATCATCTAAGATTAAGGGATAATAGATTTCACCACCATCACAGAAAGGAAATCTCTTTTACTCAAAGAATGTAAAAATTCTGAAACATTTTGCCAGCAGAAATAAGAATAGCTATAACACTAAATCAATTCAAAAGGAAAGTGGGCAGGTTTTTACAAGAACATAATATTAGCAGATTATGATGATATAGGATAAAAAGTTGATGCAGCCATTCTGAGCTAATTTGTCATATTTGGGATTCAGTATGGTTACAGCTAGATGCACAGTGATTTTTTTCACCTTCTCCAGGCTTATGACAGGGAATGAGCAATCAGAGGAAGGCTGGATCTATTGTCTTTTTCTAATCTAACTATGCAATTTAAATTTTAAATCATCTAATTTAACCAATCCTCCATAAGAATGAAAAAAGCTAATGTACATCATCTCTAAAGATCTTGTCTCTACAAAAGAAAGGCACCCTTGGCCTCTTCCACTCAACGGAGTGTGTAAAAATGGACTCACTAGTCCCTTCCACTGACATAATGCAGAGATCAACAAGCATTAAGGAGGGCTCATTCCCATCCAAGGCAATACCCACACCAACCAGCAGGGAGCAATTAGAGAAAAAATACCATGAGCTCTACTTCACAGCTACAAAATCAATATATACTCCTGAGATCTCTGAACTAGTAATCTCTTCCTTCCTCTTCAGAATCCTCACACATGACCTGTGAAAGGAAAAGTTATTCCTACAAAAGGACAAAGGAGCAAAACCTGCAACAGTAGGAAATATTCCAACCTGGAAGGAGAACTAAAAAGTTAAGCAATTAATTGGCAAAAGGAATGAAATACCACTTTTTTTTTTTTATATTTTCTTTTTCCAAACCAGAGCAATGATATACTTTTTTCCAACCATTTACCTATAACATAAATTTTTATTCTGCCTATAACAGATTCCTGTGCTAGGCAGATTATAACAATTAAAATATAAAACATGATATCAATAATATATAAAGTAATCAGAAACCATACATAAAATAAATAAAATCTAAGATATGCAACACATACGGCCGGATTTTAAATGCCCTGTGCGCATAAATCCGGCTGAATTTACGCGCGCAGGGCCCTCGTGCGCCGGCGCGCCTATTTTGCATAGGCCGCCGGCACACGCGTAAGTCCCGGGGCTTCGTAAAAGGGGCGTGTAGGGGGCATTCCATAAATGACGCAGCGTTTCGGGGGCGGGCCCGGGGGCGGGCCCGGGGGCGTGGCGCCGGCCCAGGGGCATGGTTGAGGCCTCCAGACCAGCCCCCGGGTCGGGTGATGGTACACCAACAGCCCGCTGGCGCACGCTGATTTACGTCTGCTTTCAGCAGGCGTAAATCTGCCAACAAAAGTAAGGGGGGGGGGGTTTAGATAGGGCCGGGGGGAGTGGGTTAGGTAGGGGAAGTGAGGGGAAGGTGGGGGGAGAGCAAAGGAAAGTTCCCTCCGAGGCCGCTCCGAAATCGGAGTCCCCTCCGAGGCCGCTCCGAAATCGGAGCGGCCTCGGAGGGGAACAGGCAGCGCGCGCTGGGCTCGGCGCGCACAGGTTGCACAAATGTCACCCCCTTGCGCGCGCCGACCCCGGATTTTATAAGATACGTGCGGCTACACGCGTATCTTATAAAATCCAGCGTACTTTTGTTCGTGCCTGGGTTAGGTAGAGGAGGGGAGGGCGAAAGAGAGTTCCCTCCGAGGCCGCTCCGATTTCAGAGCGGCCTCGGAGGGAACGGAGGCAGGCTGCGCGGCTCGGCGCGCGCCGGCTGCCCAAAATTGGCAGCCTTGCGCGCGCCGATCCTGGATTTTAGCAGATACGCGCGGCTACGCGCATATCTACTAAAATCCAGTGTACTTTTGTTTGCGACTGGTGCGCCAACAAAAGTACGCGAACGCGCATTTTTTAAAAATCTACCCCTCAATTTTTTCAGCATTCAGTATCAAATGATTTTCGTATATCCAGACATTAATAATTTTAAGAGTGTCAGAGATCAGGATTGAAGTTGCTTGAAATGATGTATCCACGGGAAAGTATTGTTGTATGTTATCCGCATACATTCTTTTTTTTTTTTTTTTTTTATTTATACTTTATTGAGATTTAACACATTTTTACAATGCAACAAATCAAAGAAAAAATTTTTTTTTGTCAGAGGTAAATAAACAACATATCTATACATAAGTATTTTGACAAAAAATTTTTTTAGTCCACATTAAGGGAGGAACATATAACATAATTATCAAGAAATATGTAATACATCTTACATAATCTGGCTGTTTTATCTATTTCTTGCAGCTATCTCTACTTAACCTCTTTCTTTATCTGACAAGAAGGTTTCCAAGTGAGGGGGATCCTGAAAAATAAACTTGTTTCTTTGATACACTACAATACATTTACACGGAAACCTTAGGAAGAATGTTGCTCCTAGAGCTAACACTCTTGGTTTCAAATTCAGAAATTGCTTCCTCCTAACCTGTGTGGTTCGTGACATGTCTGGGAAGAGTTGGACTCTTTGCCCACAAAACAGAATCTCTTTATTTCTAAAATATTTCTGCATAACTAATACTTTGTCACTTTCTCTACAGAAAGTGACAATTAATGTTGATCTCTGCGGAATATCATCCAAGGAAGACTCCAAAAATGCTGTTAAATTTGGAGACTGTTGTTGGATAAGATCCATCTCTTCCTCCCCTTCCTGTTTTTTTAGCTTAGTAATTGTTAAATAATAAATCTTAGAGAATGATTTATCATCCAATGAATTTATCGCTAGATTTTCCACAATATATTTTTTTAATAATTCAACAGGAGATAGAAGTCTCGTAATAGGAAAATTCAAGAATCTAATATTTCTCACTCTGTTATCATTCTCAAGACTTTCCATCTGCCTGTGAATACTTACACTATCTTTAATAAAAGCATTATTAGCTGATTGTAAAGTATCTATCTGCAGTTTAACTACTTTACTTCCTTCCTCTATTTGTTTCAGCTTATTCCCATGAACTTCCAATACATTTTTGGTTTCAATGGATGACTTATTACTCTGAGCCATAAAATCTAACATTATTTTTTGCATCTCATTTATTGCCCTCCAGACATCTACCAGTGTTATATTTTGGGGATCTGTGGGGTCCGACACTATCTTTTGTAGGTCGGCTCCTCCCATGTTCCCCAGATCTTGTCCCTGGACTCCTACTACCAAGTTAGAGTCACTACTATTGTTCAACGATTCAATTGTTTGTTGTGCAACTGGTTAGTGGTGGGTTAGATAATTCTAATAGAGGTGTCGGTATCAGCTGCTGGTTGGGGCTAGCTGATGCTCCAGATGAAAAGGAAATATCTGGTATTGCCTCACGGGCATTTTGACTCACCCGCCTCGACAAGTGAAAATCCATTGGACCCTTAGCCTGCGACACCGCCGGAGATGAAGTCCAAGCCTTCGTTTTTCTTTTTCTGCCCATACAAGTTCAGTAGGGCAGCTAGGAAAAAATGTACCCAGGGGTGCGCCCCTTTGGTGCGCGGCTTCGGCTGCGCGCCGCGCTTGTGCTGGATTTATCCCGGCGTTCAACCCGGTTGCTGACGTCACTTCCGGGGGGCTCGGTTTCGTGCCGATCAGATGTTTCACTCCAGGTGGCAAAAAAGGAGAATTGAATCGGATCCCCGAACCTTCCTCTCTTGCGAGAGTTGTCCAGCCAGTAAGTCCTCCACTTACAAGTCGCGCTTGTGCTGGATTTATCCCGGCGTTCAACCCGGTTGCTGACGTCACTTCCGGGGGGCTCGGTTTCGTGCCGATCAGATGTTTCACTCCAGGTGGCAAAAAAGGAGAATTGAATCGGATCCCCGAACCTTCCTCTCTTGCGAGAGTTGTCCAGCCAGTAAGTCCTCCACTTACAAGTCGCGCTTGTGCTGGATTTATCCCGGCGTTCAACCCGGTTGCTGACGTCACTTCCGGGGGGCTCGGTTTCGTGCCGATCAGATGTTTCACTCCAGGTGGCAAAAAAGGAGAATTGAATCGGATCCCCGAACCTTCCTCTCTTGCGAGAGTTGTCCAGCCAGTAAGTCCTCCACTTACAAGTCGCGCTTGTGCTGGATTTATCCAGGCGTTCAACCCGGTTGCTGACGTCACTTCCGGGGGGCTCGGTTTCGTGCCGATCAGATGTTTCACTCCAGGTGGCAAAAAAGGAGAATTGAATCGGATCCCCGAACCTTCCTCTCTTGCGAGAGTTGTCCAGCCAGTAAGTCCTCCCCCGCATACATTCTAAATATAATGGAATGTTCTTCTAACATTCATAACATTCACTATCATCCATCACCAAAAAATGTAAACCACCCTTCCCCTAAAGGCTAACATTTTCTCTGCAGATGACCATGATGCATTTCTGTTTTTCTAAGCCTCTTGATGACCAGGTTATCTAGTTGATAGAAGGATCTTCTGTGAAACAGCCACCCTCCTTTGAGAAATAGCTAACAGTTCTTTTCAAACCCTGGAACTCATTGACCTCCCAGGCCCAGCTGGAAACATTCATCTGCAAAACAAGAAAAACAACCACAACAACAAGACAATACAGCGCTCAGCACAACTCTGGCTACTGGATCATAGGAACTGTTCAGAAACTTAACTTAATCTCTCCATTGGTTGCCAATCAAATTCCGAATTCAGTTTAAAGTACTATCTATTATTCACTCGCTCATCTATAATACTTCATCTACCTGGTTATGTACTAATCTTCGCATATATAAACCCCTGAGACAACTCGGATCCCTTTCCAAAAACCTTTTAGATGTACCTACAGTCAAACTGGCTAAATACGATATAACTAGAAAAAGGGCTTTTTCTGTAGCCGGCCCTGTTTTATGGAATTGTCTTCCAGACTCTCTCCGCCTCATTTCCTCAAAACAACAATTTAAAAAATCATTAAAAACTTATCTGTTTCAGAAAGCTTACAGTTTATTCTCCAACTTGCAAAATTAACATTCATTCACATCTCCTTCACACATTATTTTATTTTAATAGTTTTAGTCATAAGATACAATATCATAGATTCAATCTACTTACTGTCTAATGATGCAGGGCATAAATGTTTAGTGAATTATTTATTTAATGATAATTTTACTTTGTTTTTATTTTGGTTTATTATGTATGTTCGGTTGGATACCGCTTTTTATTTCCATTTTTTCAGTTATTATGTATGTTTGGTTGTAAACCGTTTTGATTAATTCTCTGAATTGTAAAGGCGGTATATAAACATGTTTAAATAAATAAATAAACTCAGGGCAAGATGACGACGTGCGCAAGATGCTTATAAACGCTCTCCCTGTTTCTTTGCTACTTCTAAAGATGCCGCCTAAACGAAAAGGGAAAGTTCGTGTTTACCCACCTGACACTTGCTTTCCTTCGGGACAGCATCTTATAACATCATATGTGACTGGAATGGCAATACAAGAGGGTTTACCTGGCCCCACTGCAATTCTTGGCAAGAGAGCATTGGAATTGCCTGGGGAAGTTACTTTAAGTCCCCCAGATCTTCGCCACCAGCTGGCTCCGGCGATCGCTGACCTTCCACATCCGACTGTGGTGCAGAGTGATAACACTGCTTCTGCGACTGCAGGGGAGGGCCAAAGTGGAGGTTTGCCGACATTGCCTCTGCTCTCCCCCATGCTTGTCGGAGACTTTGGGTTTCCTGGATTTTGCTGCTTGTGCTGCCGCTTCATCTCCGGCAGAGACTCCGGGAGAACGTGTGGGGAAATGCAGCAGTTTCGGCGAATGTGACTCCAGAAGCAGATTTGTCTTCTTCTGGACATTTGGGTGAGCTTTTCCATCTTCCACCCAAGCCAGCAGTTGTTATGCTTTAGACTAATAGTAGGATTTGGTTGTTCTTTGGTTGTTCTTTGAAGGATCATCATGATAGGTTGGAGAATCTTCATGATAGGTTGGAGAATCTTACCACCAAGGTAGACTCATTAGAGGTTAAATTTGAAGCTCAAATTAATGATCTTAAATCTAAAATAGAGACTTTGGTGGTCGCTGTTTCTAAGATTCAATCTTATAATGTTAAAATGATTAAAGATTTAGGTAATGTTTCTCGTAGGTTAGAATATTTAGAGAATTATACAAGGCATTTAAATCTCCGCTTCCTGAATTTTCCCAAGGTAGTGGGAAAGACCCCTACCATTCCTTGAAGAATTATTTCCTTTAAATTTTGAAATTTCAAACGAGGAAACTCCTTGTATTAATAAGATATTTTTTTTCTGCTGGTTCCATCTAAGGAGAAACTAACTCAAGAAAAATGTTCTAATGTTGCAAATTTGACCCAATTTTTAGAAGATTCTGCAGCTTAGATTTATGAACGCTCTACTCTTCTTGTCTCCTTTGTTTCTGAACAGGAACTAAGTGAAGTTATGAAAAGAAATTTTCAGAATATCTCAGCTTCTTTTTTCATGGTCAGATAATTCGTATTTATCTGGACTTTGCCTGTACCACTCAAGAAAGGAGACCAGCTTTTCTTGCTTTAAGGCCACAGATAATATCTCTAGAGTTTTCCTTCGTATTAAGATATCCATGCAATACTAGTGACTCAGCTACAAAAGGTTTAAATGTAAATATAGAAACAGATCTTACTGCTTTTCTAGAAGCACCAACTGATGAGCAGATTGAATATCGGGGAACCTTACTTGCATCCTTTACCTCTCCTATAGATAGAGATTTAGTCTTAAGATTGTTCTCGCGTAATCGAAATAAATTGTACTTCGGACAAAAGGTCTGGATTTACCCAGACATTATGAAAGAAACTCAAAGTCGCAGGAAATTATTTGTAGGTATGTGTCAGGAAGCAAGATTATTAGGTGCTCAGATAAATATAAGGTATCCTTGTAAATGTGTTCTGCAATATGATAATAATAGTTACATCTTCTATGAGCCATCTCAGTTGAGAAATTTCTTGGATAAATGTAAAGGTGAAACCAATGCTACCTAAACTCTTTCAGGTTTGGAAATAGGATAAAGGCTGATATATCCTCCTTATTTCTTTGTATTAATTATTGTCCAGGTATTATATATGTTCCATTAAAATCTGGTACCCTTTTATCTTTCTTTATACTAACCAACAGAAAAAAATGGGTTTATATTAAGTCTTTGTTAACCATATTGCGTTTAATGATTTTGCTTAAAAATTCCTTATGAGACTTAATGTAAACGTTTCTGTATGTTAAAATGAAAAAGTGATAGATAAAGAATTAAAAAAAAAAAAAATGATACCCATGCAAATGTATTATTTGTTCTCAGAATGAATGTTTTGCTTTTCTTCTTCCTGAACAACTGAAATCTCTCATTAAGGGGTAGATTTTAAAAGCTTGCACGCATCCATGTACACGCACTACCCGGCGCGCACATATGGACATGCGATTTTATAACATCCGCGTGCCGGTGTGTGCATGTTATAAAATCGGGGATCGTAGCACGCTAAGGGGTGCACATTTGTGCAACCTGTGCGCGCCGACGCCCGTGGCCTTCCTCAGTTCCCTCCCAGTCCGCTCCAATTTAGCAGCAGCCTGGAAGGGAACTTCCCTACCCCCTATACCAACCTTCCTACCCCTTCACCTAACCTTCCTGCCCCCTAGCCCCTATCCTAAACCCCCCAAAATCCTCAACCTACTTTTTGCGTCTGCATCAAGCAGGCACAGGTTGCATGCGCCGGCACCCTGCCGGCACGCGGTCCCCTGGCACAGTGGCAAATGGCCGCTGTGCCGGGTGCCTCTAGCCTCGCCCCGGCCCATGCCCCGGACTACCCCTTTCCGGAACCCTGGGACTTAAACGCATCCAGTGGGTTTATGCGCATGGCCGGGCCTTTGAAAATTGGGCCGGCGCGCATAGGTCTTTTTAAAATCTGGCCCTAATTCTAGGAGTATACCACCTCTTTCTCCTGGTAATTACTAGGTTCAAAGATCCAAAAGAAATTGTTTGACAAGTCCACGTTAAGCCTGTTTCTTTTTTTAAGGTTTTGTTTAACTTCCTTAATTGCTGACCCTCTAACTTTCTTTGTTACCTTTGGAAAAATGATATATCAATGGATTAGTTTTCTTATTTGTATACTTTATCTGTTTTTCCTTTCTGGATATTCATTTTTATTTTCTGTAAGTAAGGAATATCTTGCTTGCATTATTGAAATTTATTTAAAAAAAAAAAAAGAAAGAAAGAAACTTGACTCAGTCACTTTTTATGCCTGCTCTTTCTCATTCTTCATCGATGGGAGCTTGATGGGGGCTGGTGTCTCCATCGCCATTTTACATAGTTCATGGTAGATCTCAGGCTCTGTCACCAGTAAGTTCACCTGTGGGCTCACCAGGGAGAACCACTTCCAGGCCTCTTTGGGGCTCAGGGCTATGCTCCACTCTCACCTGTCAGTACTCCGGATGGTTATCCCTGAGGATAGGGAATTGCTGAGCCATTCATCCGACAAAAGGCACCTTCTTATGGTCTTCCTTTCCTCCTCTGTGGATGTTTGCTCTTAAGACCAATTCTCCTGGTGTACATAAGAGCAAGCCTTCTCCAGAGGCCTACTCAGCAGGGCCCTTCCTTTTCCGAGACTTCTTGCTCCATAGCTTGCATCGCCGGGCCCCTTTGGAGGGCCTGATTTGTCTTCTCCAATGGGTGGAGGACTGAGCTGAAGTTTTAGTGAAGGGCCTTGCCCTGAGTCTTTTATTCTGACTTGGCTAGTGCTGCTACCCTTCGATTCTACATGGGACATCTGGCTGGCCCAACTGCTGATGGTAACATGATCAAATGGATGGGAAATCAAGGGGGTCCATGAACCACGGAACTGCTACTCCTGAACCAGCTCTGGTCTCTACAAATAGACTTGCAGTGCAGAAATAACAGCTGATGTTCCTCACCTGAGGCCACTGACAAGTATGGCAATCTGCTGGTATGGTCATTGCAAACCCTGCCAGGAACATACACAGTCGACCTCGATAAATTGGGAGCCCCAAACGTGTCCCAGCCCACTCATTGCGAGCCAACCTGGTACTGGCCATGCTGATGGTAGATATCCCATTATCTCTGGGCCGCCCTTCTTTGGAATGCAGTGGCAGACTGCCATTTCCTGTCCCGGCTTGGTGGGAACTCTGCATTTCAGCCATCCGCTCTTCATTCCACTTACGCTCTGCCAACTGCTCAAATCTGAGTTGCTTGTACAATTCAGGCCTACTATTTGCTCTGCTGTACCTTTGCTGCATGCCCAACATGCAGTTTCTTTTGCTAAGTCCTGTGTCTTGAGCATGCCACTGCTTTTATACTCTCCTATTGGCTGTGCATTGCAAACGTCAGCAATTACATCATGCACTTCCACCAAACATCCTTTCATTTCTCGTGCGCTTTCTCTCCCGCTGCTTTCTGAAGGCAGGAAAAAGAGCCATTTCTATACTTTTTGCAGTTTTTCACTATATTTCTTCCGAATGCAGCATGAGTGTAAAACATCACATTTCATGGCCGTAGCACATAATTCCACATCTCTGCCACTCTCAAGCCCTACGTAGCTGAGTGCATTTTATGTTACCCCTTTTTAACAGGTAGGCAGTATCCCAAAGGGTCCAAAAAAAAAAAATTATTTCTGGAGCTACTTCTTCTGACACTTCCCCAATCCATGTACACTTTGACTGGTCTACCTTACAGCTCTCTCAATGGAGTCACAGGAGTACAGATTCCTGCTTTGTGCCAGTAGAACCTCCTCGACCAGAGACCATTAGGGATGTGCATTCCTCGGCCATTCACTTCATTCATTTCAGCCCGCATGCGCATATCTCCCGATTGGCAAGTATATACTCAAAACTGATGGTATGCGCATACTCTGGTGGGTGATACATGAGATGAGAATACAGAAAGTGCTAGCAGCAGAGGAGGAATGACCCATGGACCCTGTGTGTGTGTGTGTGTGTGTGTGTGTGTGTGTGTGTGTATGAGAGTGAATGGAAGGCTGCCTGTGATGGGTGCATGGGGGTGTGAATGGGAGCCTGCCTGGGATATGTGTGGGTTTGTGTGTATGTCTGCACATGCATGCACATGAGCCTTCCTGGGATGGGCAGGCAGTGTGTGAGAATGGGAGCCTGCCTCGGATTTGGGTGGATGTGAATGGGAACCTGCCTGGGGTGTATGGGTGTAAATGGGAGCCTGCCTCGGATTTGGGTGGATGTGAATGGGAACCTGCCTGGGGTGTATGGGTGTAAATGGGAGCCTGCCTGGGTTGTGTGTGTGTGTGAGTGAGAGAGGAGAAAGGGAATAGGGTGCTGTAGGTGAATTCCAACCTGCCTACAGCTGAAATGAAGTTAAGAACCTGATGCTGCTGGTAGATCCCAAGCAAAGAATTGCTGGAGACACCTGCAGGTTTGTCTGAGAGGGGATTGTATATGTGTATGAACTTGTGTGTGTGTGTGTGTGTGAGTGTGTATATGTATGTATGTATGTATGTATATATATATACATATATATATATGAAAGAGAGGAGAAGATTTATGCATCCCACTCCCAATAATCCATGACAATCTCAGGGTGACTGGAAATCAAAGTTCCCAGGTATGGAAAGCGTGAATTCTTAAAATCCCTTTTTTTGTATTTTTCAGGTGTTATTTGATGTGTCTCCTGTTTTGAAATATTTTATTGGTGTTTGGAACCTTTTAAAAAAAAACTTGTATATGAGATTTTAATTATTTGATCTCTTATTAATCAGCTTTTTTGAAATAATATTATGCTTTTAGTATTATAATTATGTATTTTATTTTTTATTTTATTGTATGATTGAGGAATGGTGATGGTTCTGTTTTTTCATTGTTGTACTTCATAGAGGGGTAGATTTTAAAAGAAGCGCGATCAGCCTACTTTTGCTTGCGCATCAGACTCAAGCAAAAGTACGCTGGATTTTAGTAGATACGCGCGGAGCCGCGCGTATCCACTAAAATCCTGGATCGGCGCGCGCAAGGCTATCGATTTTGTATAGCCTGCGCGCGCCGAGCCGCGCTGCCTCCCCCCGTTCCCTCCAAGGCCGCTCCGAAATCGGAGCGGCCTCGGAGGGAACTTTCCTTTGCCCTCCCCTCACCTTACCCTCCCTTCCCCTACCTAACCCCCCCCCCCCCCCCTTACCTTTGTCGGGGGATTTACGCCTCCCGGAGGGAGACGTAAATCCCCGCGCGCCAGCGGGCCTGCTGCGCGCCGGGCCGCGACCTGGGGGCGGGTACGGAGGGCGCGGCCACGCCCCCGGGCCGTAGCCACGCCCCCGTACCCGCCCCCAAAACGCTGCCGACACGCCCCCAGAACGCCGCGACGACCGGGCCCGCCCCCCCGACACGCCCCCCTCCGAGAACCCCGGGACTTACGCGAGTCCCGGGGCTCTGCGCGCGCCGGGAGGCCTATGTAAAATAGGCTTCCCAGCGCGCAGGGCCCTGCTCGCGTAAATCCGCCCGGTTTTGGGCGGATTTACGCGCGCAGGGCCCTGCTCGCGTAAATCCGCCCGGTTTTGGGCGGATTTACGCGAGCAGGGCTCTGAAAATCCGCCCCAGAGTGTCTGGCTTCTTGTGGTTTCCAGTTCAGTTTTTTGTCTGTGCATTTGTATTTCTACTTTATGGTTGCTCTATTCTGTATTTGGTGAGGGTCTTTTTATGTTCTGCATGTGTGACTGAGGTGAGGCACTCTTCTAATAGGAAGTGTATTAGTGTTTTAGGGCTCTCGGAGTGTCAAGCCCACACCCAACACACAGCACAATAGGCCTAACACCATATGGGTTCCAAGTGTCTTTTTTGCAGGGATTTCTGGTTGGCATCACAGCTTTGCATGTATAATGTAAGTAATATTGTTACCTTAGAATATTGTATTTTGATATTCTTCATGTAAAATATAAACACACAACTCTCTTGTTTCTTGAATTGTAAAATGATAATGCATAAATAAAAAAAATGCATAACTCTTAACTTTGTGAATAGAATGAGGCAGGGGGCTTTGTGCAAGGCTTGCACAACGCCCCTTCTTGCACCAGCCATAGATTCAGGGTGGGGGAGATGGTGTCAGTTTTTAATGTTCGTATCACTGAAGGGAGCTGGGCGTTTATTTGGTGGGCCCGTGATCACGAATGAATGAATTGTTTGCACAGGCAGCAAAAAAGCTAGCATGGCCCTGTCAAGGTCTCCACCACCATGAAGAAATATTTCCTGACGTTGGTTTTGAGTCATCCCCCCTGGAGTTTCATTTCGTGACTCCTTGTTTGTTTTCTTTCCAACGAAAAGGTTCAAAGTCCATTGAAACCTTTTAGGTATCGGATAACTTTCTTTTCATTTATCAGGGTTTCTGATACCAAACCCAACCGTAAGGAGAATAATAATAAACAATGATCAGACCATGGCACATTTATCCTTTTTATATTTTGTATACCATCAGCCTCGATTAAAATCACTAGAATAATTATAAAGTCAATAATATGACCAACATGATGTGTTGGTTCAGTAACCATCTGATTGATGGACTACTAATGATAAAAGGGAATGTTTGACATTCTTTGTAATGCTAGATGCATCATCATCATAATGAATATTAAAGTTGCCCCACATAATCAACTTATCGTATTGAAGGCATAGGGCCTACATAAGATCTAATAACTCATTAAAAACCACTGAAATACAATGTGATGGAATATAAAACCAACAAAACAGCCCAGCTTCCCAATTTCAATATTTCCTTCACTACCTTCAATACTTTTAAACAGTATCTTTGTTATTCCTAAACTGTTCCTTAAATATTACTAAAACACTTCCTCCCTTACTTTTCCTATGGGCTACACCTTCATAATTATATTCCACACAGCACAGATCTTTTAATAATATAACATCACTATCAGTGTGCCAAGACTCTGTAATAAAAAGGACATCTGTTAGTGCCCGCTGCAAAACCTCTATAATTTCCACATTTTTTCCTAACTGAACATGTATTAATATAAACCATCTTAAACTGATTTACCCCTCCAGTAGGTAAATCTAACCACATAGGATATGTTAAGCATCACTTTGATTACAAGAGACATTGTTAACTGACTTTTTACAAGAGCACCATACTGGCCCTGCCTAATTACCATAGTAATTAAAATACCCAAAGTATCAGCCATTAAAAGAAAATAATAAAATACAACCAAGAAATCACGAACATCATAATTTTCCACATAACCCCATGCATGGGCCCATGAAGAGGTTCACCAAAGGGCAGAATCTTTGGTGGGCCTTTTAGCTATAGGTCTTCACCATTATTCAAGATGGTTGGCGACATTAAATGTGGTTGCTACAGGTGGGTGGGTGGGACTTTTCTCCATGCCAGCGGCAGATCAGGAAGAAGGCATAAAGCTTTTCCAGGTACTCTTTCTGTGAAGATAATTTATTCAGCAGCTCCTGTTATAAAATGCTAGTGCAGTTCAAAGTGCAACATTTCCCACAGGACTTCACCTTTATTTAGGATGGGTGGCAACATTGATATGACGTCGCCATGGGTGAGTGGGACTTCTCTCTGTGCCAGTGGCAGATCAGGAAGGAGGCATGAAGCTTTTCCAGGCCCTCTCTGTGACTGTAATTTATTCGGCAGCTCCCAATGTAACGTGCTAATGCAGCTCAAAGTGCAATAATGCAGAATTCATTATGTACTCCATAAATACTACCTGTCCCCAGTTTTTTTCATTTGATAAATATTGGACTTATTATTATTATTATAAATAGTTTAAACTAATTCACATGTAATAAAATTAATGTCATACCTGTAGAAATGACCAAATAAGTTATTGGGGCAGAATTCATGGGTCCTGCATAATTAAACGTATGAATAATTTTAATTTCAACTTCTGGTCCCATACATTTTTATATTTAATTTTAATTTGTATTTTATATTAATTTGTTTTCTAATTTAATGGAGAAGGGGAGCATCATGTACAAGAAGTAAGAGCAATGGTGACACTAATTGTTTTGGTGCAGTAGTTTTTATGGGAGAGGCTTAAATCTTGGAAATGGATTACTGCAGTTATATACTGGGAAAGAAAATAAATTGAAAAAAAGAAAATATTGTAATATTGCAAAACACAGAAGGGAGTGCTTGCCACTGACAATTCTGCAAATACTGATAGGGAAGTTGCAAATGTTACAAGAAAACAGAGTTCACAGACAGTGAGAAATGGGAACTAATAATCAGACAAGTGAAACACCAAATATATAGAATATCTCTTTGTATTCAAACCCACGATTTATATGAACATAAATTAAAGACGTGGTGTCATATGTTTTTAAGCTTAAAAACTAATCAGACAAGCCCATGATTTTGGTTATGTTGGAAATTGGAAATACTGAGAAGGTTGAAACTGATGGGACACTGGCCCAATCAGAAACAGTAAGTTGAGGACTATAATGATAACTGTCTGCCCTGTTTATACAATAATTCAAGTCACACAACCCCTAAAAGTTTTCCTGACTTCTTGGGACAGTGGCTAGCAAAATACCCCGTGTGGCACAGTAGAGGCAGAGGTTATGTTATCTCCGCCTCTGTTTCTCTTCATCCAAGAGCCAAGACCTACCCAGCTGCTTGGGATCTTTGGGCATGATGACCATCATGGGGTCCAGGGTGGACTTCAGGCAGTGCTGGAACTCAGGCCAAGCGGATAGGTTGGTGGGACGCCTTCTTCTCCTGAAACCTTAAATCCACGTGGATAGCCAGGGCAGTGAGTGCTTCCAGAGAGAAGGTGGAAGATCTCAGCCTGCCAGCTCATCCTTTACTCTCTCAGCTAGCCCTTGGCAGAAGATGGCCATTTGGCTGTCTTCACCCCAGCCAACCTTGGAGGCCAGAGTGCAAAGTTATATAGCATAGTCGTCCACAGTGCTAGTGCCTTGGCGGATATATAGCAATTCCTTGGCTGTGGCGAGACACGACCAGGCTTGTCAAAAATCAGGAAAAATTGTTGTACAAAGTTGTCAAAGTTTCCAAGGAGTGGGATGCCTCATTCCTACAAGGGAGAAGCCCAGACTAGGGCAGGGCCATCCAATAAGGAGAGTATGTATGTTACCTTGACACAGTCTGAGGGGAAACAAGCCACCTGAAGTTCAAAGTGCATCTTACATAAATTGTGGAACCCTCTACATCCCTTGGGATCACCACCATACCTGGGAGGTGATGGAAGATGTAGCATGGATTTTGAGATCTGAGCAGGCATGGGTGGAGGATTCACCGGAACAGGAGCTGGTAGTTGGGCCTGCTTGGCGTCCAATCGCTAAGCAAGACTGAAGAAATCTGGTCACATGTTTAAACTGCTGCTGGGCTTGCTGGTTTAAACCTTGAAGGAGGCCAGTCAGATAATTCAACTGGTCCTATTGTTGCTGCACCTGCCACAGTCCCAGGAATCCTAAGACCTGCCTCCCACTTTTTCCCCAGCATTCTCCCTTGCAGAAGTGGGAGATGGGTGAACAGTGGAGGTCGACATGTGGCAAAACCTCTCCAGGCCGGTGCTGCACTGTCTCTCCCCCCCCTCCACACAATTAAAAATTCTGCATTTATAGTCTTCTGAGATAAAAATATCACAACCCTGCAATAAACACACTTTGAGTGCATATGGTATTAAGTCTATGGTAATGAGGATGTAGGCTTTGCCCTCAGAAAGCCCAGAGTAAACTGAATTACAATTACAATACAGTAAACCTCCCATACTAAAAAAGAGTAACTGCCAGTACTCTAACAGTAAAAATCCTGACTACGAATAGGCACCAATGCAAATATTATACCAGGCCCTAAATAAATACCAGTATACATCTTATTAGGAAAACAGAACAAGCCAGGCTGCTATAGATCTCTACACGGAAACTATATAGTAACAGAAAACCTCCCCTTGGTCACATATATGCAGAACACAGACAGACCCTCACCAAATACAGATTAAAGAGACCATAAAGTATAAACAGAAATATGTAGACAAAAACTGAACTGGAAACTGCAAAAAGCCAAACACTATGCAATGCAAAAATGAAAAAAAAAAAGAGAAATTCTATTCCTCAAAATTAATAAAAGCAAAGAAAATAAAACATCATAATAGTAAAAACATACTAATAAAAACAATAAATATTTTTAAAAAATAGCTGATGAATAGAATAATAATCATTAAAAATTCATACAAAAATTATAAACATTTTTCCCAAATATCAATAAAATATTTCAAAATAGCAAATACATCAAATAACACCCAATAATTAAAATTAAAACAATTTTACAAATCCCCACTTTCCATGCCTGGGAACTTTTGATTTCCAGTCATCCTGAAATTGCAGTGGTTGCTGTAGGCAACCGCAGGGCCTCCTTCATTGAGCTCGCCTGGTGGCCCACCTGCATACCTGGGAAATTTTGATTTGCAGTAGCTTTGAGATTGTTGTGGATTGGGGGGGGGGGGGGGAGGATAGGGCATGCACATACGTGCTTATTCTCTCACACTGTCACTCACACATACATGCTCTCACACTCATGCCCACTCTAAATTCTCTCTTCCACACACATAAACCCAATTAACTCACTGTTTCACACTCCCCCACATATACATGCCCATTCACATACTCACTCCCTCACACATATGTCCATTCCCACAATTACTCCCTTACATAAATATGTCCACAAACACACACAATAACTTTCATACCTCTCTCTCTCTCTCTCTCTTGCAGCCTACGGGACTGCTTTTCGATCCTGCCACTCAATTGCTTCCAGCTCAGCATGCCTTGACATGCCTCCTGTTCTTTTTTCCGGTGAGGGCCTATCGATGCTCTGCTCCTTGGAGCGCCTGACACTCCCCCTGCTCCTTCTGGCATAAGCCTGATGCTCCGCCTTCTTTCCACCCGCATAGGTTCAGGTGACATCCTCATCCAGTCTCATGCAGGAGCTTAGAACAGCAGCAACACCCAAACCTGGAGTTTTGATCTAGAGACTTGGCAATTCCTTTGACATCTTTAGTCCCCAGGTCAAAGCCGGAGTATTCCCACATATGCCTGCTGGGCCTCTTCCATTTTTTGGCTGCCAGCAGCCTCCTGAGTTTCCTCCATTCTTTGGCCACCAGTGGCCTGTTGGGCCTCTTCCATTCTTTGCTGCCAGTATGTTGGCATCCACCAACAGCCCACTGGCATTCCTTCCTTTTTTTGCCACTGGCTGGTTGTGCTCTGTCGGCAGTTAAGTTGGGCTCTGCCACGGCCCACTGGGCCTCTTCCATTCTTCGCTGCTGGCAGGTTCTACTCCGGCGGCCCACTGGCCTTCCTTCTTTGTTCACTGCCAGTGGCCCGGGAAGTCTTTTCTCTATTTTTTATCCTTGTGGGTGTGTTATTTTCCTGTGCCACCGCAAGGTTCTTTTTCTGGCATGCGGGAGTTGGGAACCCTGTGGGCATATCGGTAAATTCTTCTGGTGGCAAAGTGAGGCAGCTGCTGGAGGAGAGTTTTGGGGGCATTTTCTTACCACCACGTCTCACCCTGCCTCATTATAGAACCGCCCCTGGGTTCAGTGATAGTAAAGCATTTTAACACCATTTGTCATAAAGGATTTGATGGACAGCTGGTGATTCTACTGCTCGCTTGCATATTGTTGATGTACTTGTCGCTGAGGAAAAATTAGCCCCTGTTCAACATTGTGCAAAATAATTTCCTTTCTATGTCTCCTAATGATGCTAATCCTATGCAAGTTTGGGTTTTTCAAGAAACTCAAATCCTTCTGAGAATTAACATGAGAGGTCTGTTTATGTCCCTTTACAAACAGAACATTGTGGTGGTATCACTCTACCTACGGAGGGCATGAAGCTAGCATTGGTCTTTTCCTACAGGTTCCTGAGAATAAGCAGGAGAAGTCCCAGGGTCGTGTTGGCAAAGATATTTAGAGGTGTTGGTACCTTAAGGGGTTCCCTGAATAGAATACAAATTGAAGATTAACAAATTGTCCAGTTTAGCTGAGGGAGTTGCCATTTTGACCAAGACAATATACAATGCTTCAGAAACTGTTACTAAATTTTCTATTTTACACACAGAAGCTACAGAATCAGTCTTTATAGCAATGGGACATGAGTGTACTGATTTTCAAACATTTCCTCTGATATGGCTAATGTTACAAGGAATTTGCAGTGTGTTGCAGAACAGACTCTATATTCAGATTATTATTCCTCTATTTTCTCTGCGTTTCAGTAAGAACGAGGGCCATCTGTGTTAAATTCCTATTTAGATGAAGCTCCCTTTCCTCATGTTAAGTTTCACTCATTCTTGAATAGAGAAACATGACCCTGAAAGTGCTCTTTACTAGCCCCAGTAAAGCAATTCCTTTTCTTTGTTATCATGTTGTGAATCGTGGAACATTATCTGAGGGTATTAGGATCATTTCTATTCTTTCTTGTCCAGTAAATTTGTGCAATTCCACTTTGGTATCTTTTTCATGCCCTTTTCTCTTAATTCTGTCTGAACTTCTGGCCTGTCAACCCCTTTTTCCCCTAGATTCTATTTTTAACTTGAGAGTTACTAAAGCATGTCTCTCCCCATAAAGTACTATTTTGTAAAAAAAACAAACAAACCCCATCACAAGCTCCAACCCCTCCCCAGCTGTTCTACATAGGTAATTGTTCCTATGTTATTTGACCCCTTAATCTGTTCCTGTTGAGTATAATGAGACTACAGTAATTTGTGATTCCCATTGTCTTCTCCAGATTAATGTTACATTTACAAGGGAGCTCAGGAGTACAAATGCAGTGTTAACAAATTTTCATTTCTGAACATTATTGTCCAGCCAATAATTGAATATTTGGAAACTCGGAAGCAAAGACTTTAATGAAATTACCCCTAGATTTATCAAAAGGCTATAATTTTGCATGGATAATGCCCACGATAAGAAAAAGGGGCACGTCTATGATAATTTTAGAATGGGCTAGCTAATAATTCAAGGTGAGAGTTTGGTGGTGGTTTAGGGTTTTGGGGCCAGTTTTACATGCAGAGAGAGACATAAGAACAGCACAGTACACCTCAGTGAAGATTTCATTTGGGGTGAGGAAAGTCTCACAAAGATGAGATTGCTACAATGTTCTCTTGCCCTAGCTTGTTGGGTTTTATACCAGGGTACCATCAAAACCTCAACGCAAGTTATTAGCTGGCCCTCCTAGAGTGATATAAATAGTTGACTACTATGCAGGCCTCCCCAGCGTCGCTCTTGCTCTCTCTCTCAAACATGCCATACTGGGTCAGACCAAGGGTCCATCAAGCCCAGCACCCTGTTTCCAACAGTGGCCAATCCACCACAAACTGGCAAGTACCCAAAAAGTACCAGACAAGTACCCAAACAATAAATAAATCTCAAGTTACTATTGCTTATTAACTAATAGCAGTTTATGGATTTTTCCTCTAGGAACTTCTCAAAACCTTTTTTTTAAAACCCAATTGCACTAACTGCTGTAACCACATCCTCTGGCAGTGAATTCCAGAGCTTAACTGTGCACTGACGGGCTGATTTTCAAAGCCCTGCTCGCGTAAATCCGCCCAGATTTACGCGAGCAGGGCCTTACGCGCCGGCGCGCCTATTTTCCATAGGCCTGCCGGCGCGCGCAGAGCCCCGGGACTCGCATAAGTCCCGGGGTTTTTTGTCGGGGGCGTGTCGGGGGCGGGGCCGATTGACGCAGCGTTTTGGGGGCAGAAAGTGGCGTTTCGTGGGCGGGCCCGGGGGTATGGCCGCGCCCTCCGGAACCGCCCCCGGGTTGCGTCTCGGCGCGCGTGGATTTACTTCTCCCTCTGGGAGGCGTAAATCCATGGACAAAGGTAGGGGGGGGCTTTAGATAGGGCCGGGGGGGGGGGGTGGGTTAGGTAGAGGAAGGGAGGGGAAGGTGAGGGGAGGGCGAAAGAGAGTTCCCTCCGAGGCCGCTCCGATTTCGGAGCGGCCTCGGAGGGAATGGAGGCAGGCTGTGCGGCTCGGCGCGCGCCGGCTGCCCAAAATCTGCAGCCTTGCGCGCGCCGATCCTGGATTTTAGAAGATACGCGCGGCTACGCGCGTATCTACTAAAATCCAGCGTACTTTTGTTTGCGACTGGTGCGCCAACAAAAGTACGCGAACGCGCATTTTTTAAAAATCTACCCCTGAGTGAAAAAGAATTATCTTCTATTTGTTTTAAATGAGCTACTTGCTAACTTCTGGGAGTGCCCCTTAGTCCTTCTATTATCTGAGAGAGTAAATAACTGATTTATATTAACATATTTAAGTCCTTTCATGATTTTATAGACCTCTATTAAATCCCCCCTAAGTCAACTCTTGTCCAAACTAAACATCCCTAACTTCCTTAGCCTTTCCTCATAGGGGCAGCCGCTCCATGCCACTTAACTTTTTGGTTGACCTTCTCTACACGTTCTCAAGTGCAACTATTTCTTTTCTGAGATGCAGTGACCAGAATTGCACACAGTATTCAAGATGCAGTCTCACCATGGACCGACAGAGAGGCATTATGACATCCACAATTTTATTTGTCCTTCCCTTCTTAATAATTCCAAACATTATGTTTGCTTTTTTTTTTTTTTTCTCTTTATTAAATTTTCCAATGTAATTGCATTTACATTTATGAGATAAGAAGAAATGACATGCATCAATATATATCAAAACATAACACTCTACCAAAATAAACATAATTCTGCATACATAACTAATAATCGGGGGGAGAAATAAGAATATAATATATGCTAAACCATAGTATCTACCTATGAGTATATGCATACATACACAATAAAAAAAATAAAAGTGAGAGGAGTTTAATTATCAATTTACTGGTCGTCATTCTCTGTTATCCGAGCTGGATTCTTATCTAATAAAAAAAAACAGTCTCCAAATGCATAGGAGCAGAAATCTAAACTTCTTCCCCTGAAAATTTACACAGCAAAAACAAGAAAATTAAGAAGAAAAAAAAAAAAGAAGCTCCCAAAGCCACCATCCGATCTTTTAGAGACAAAAAAGTGTCTCCGATGAGCTTGTGTGGCTCAGGAAACATAGGGGAAGATTTGAATTTTCTGTCCACAAAATAAAGCATCTTTGTTTCTGAGAAAAGTTTTAAACACATTGGGGTAGATTTTCAAAGGGTTATGCACGTAACCCTTTAAAAACCCTCCTGCGCGCGCCGAGCCTATTTTGCGGGACCGAGGCCTCTGGCACAGAGGCCATGCCAGGAAATGGCATGCCGGCTGGCTGCCGGCACGTGCAAGTTAACTCCTGAAACAATGGTAGGAGGGGATTTGGGTAGGGGTGGGTTAGATAGGGGAAGGGAGGGGAAGGTGGGGAGGGGGGGAGCGGAAGGAACATTCCCTCTGAGGCCGCTATGAAATCGGAAATAACTTTCCGAAATCGGAGCGGCCTTGGAGGGAACGGGGAAAGCCATCAGGGCTCCCCTAGGGCTCGGCACACACAAGATGCAGAACTGTGCACCCCCTTGCACGCGCTGACCCTGGATTTTATAACATGCACGCGGCAGCACGCGCATGTTATAAAATCAGGTGTACATTTGTGCCTGCCGGGTAGCGTGCACAAATGTGCCCCGGGCGTGCTTCTTTAAAAATCTACCCCATTGTCTTTGTCTTGTTCACACAAAAAGGAGACAAAAAGTGTAGATCTATTATTAATAATATCTCTTGATTCCTCTAGAAAGATAGATACTCCCAAACTAGAGGTTTCAACCTTTTCTTCATTTTGAATCTTATCATTTCTCACTAATCTCTTAGGAAAGTAAAATATTTTTGATATCTTAGGTAGCTTATCTTCCTCATATAGTAATATTTCCTTCAAAAATTTCTTAAACATCTCACATGGTGATAGCAATTGTGTTAAAGGAAAATTAACCAAGCGCAAATTTTTTGGTCGCATCATATTTTCTAAGTTCTCAATCTCATTATGTATATCTAGATTATCCTAATATGTATACATTCCGAATTCTGTAATAATTGTATTTTTGAAGATAATACACCAATATTCTCAAAACTACAGATTTTCTTAACCTGTTCATCAATTAGTGATCTGTTAATATTAACTACAGAAGACAATGATGCATTCATTAAAGATACATTAGCATCCAACTTGGATATCATCCTCCAAAGATCCATAAGAGTAACAATATTTGGTACTTTAACAAGTTGTTGAGGCCTGTCTATTTCTACAGATGTAACTATTTTATCAGACACATTTAATTGACTATATATTGAATTACCAACCTTCAAGGAATCATTATGCTATGCTAAGCATATACTACTTGCAGGTAATATGTCAGTTACCTTATTCTCATCCACCAATGATGTTATCGGTGGTTGGGGAGGAGAAGACAAACCCCCACCAGGACTTAGGGAAGCTAATGAAATAGCCCCCTCATTGTCCTCAAAAGGCAAATCAATAACTTTGACCACGTGATTGTCCAATGGACCCCGTATACTACCTGGAAAGGGAGAAGATGTTATAAGTTTTGCCTTCCTTTTTTTTCCCATTTAGGAGCAGTGCAAAGTTCCCAGTCCACCGGTCTCACCGGGATGAAGCTGGGCATGCGGCTTAGGCAGCACACCAGCAGCAGCGGTGGTCCACCGCACTGTCGTATGTTATAAAGACAGCAGTCAGCTCCCGATGATGTCGTCAGCCACGCCTCCGAATGCTAATCACCACTACAGCTGGGTTGAGTGTCAGGACAAGTCTCACAGCTCACACCACTTCCTTCGGTCAAAAACGGGAGGCAGGAAGACAAAGGGTCCAACACCTCTCACCTCCAGAGTCTCCCCCATGTTTGCTTTTTTGATTGCCATCACACTGAGTCGACTATTTCAATTTATTCTCCACTAAGATACCTAGATCTCTTTCCTGGGTGGTGATGCCTAAGATAGAACCTATCATTGTGTAACTACAGCAAGGGTTATTTTTCCCTATATGCATCACTTTGCACTTGTCCACGTTAAGTTTCATCTGCCATTTAGAAGCCCAATATTCCAGTTTCACAAGGTCCTCCTGCAGTTTATCACAATCTGCTTGAGATTTAACTACTCTGCATAATTTTGTGTCATCCGCAAATTTGATAACCTCACTCATCATACCCCTTTCCAGATCATTTATAAATATATTAAAAAGCACCGGTCCAAGTACAGATCCCTGAGGTACTCCACTGTTTACCTTTATCCAATGTGAAAACTGACCATTTAATCCTATGCTCTGTTTCCTGTCTTTTAACCAGCTTGCAATCCACAAAAGTAGATCGCCTCCTATCCCATGACATTTTAGTTTTCTTAGAAGCCTCTCGTGCGGGACTTTGTCGAACGTCTTCTGAAAATTCAAATACACCACATCTACTGTTTCATCTTTGTCCACATATTTATTCACCCCTTCAAAAAGATGTAGGAGATTTGTGAGGCAAGAATTCTATTAGGTAAATCCATGCTGGCTGTGTCCCATTAAATCATGTCTATATAAATGTT
This sequence comes from Rhinatrema bivittatum, assembly GCF_901001135.1. Lineage (NCBI taxonomy): Eukaryota > Metazoa > Chordata > Amphibia > Gymnophiona > Rhinatrematidae > Rhinatrema > Rhinatrema bivittatum. The sequence goes on along the minus strand of NC_042619.1, from coordinate 130,865,725 downwards.
TTGTGATTTTATACTTTATAACAGTTTCCATGATTTTTCCCAGCACTGAACTCAGGCTCACTGGTCTATAGTTTCCTGGAGTCCTTTTTAAATATCGCGGTTACATTGGCGATCTTCCAATCTTCAGGAACAATGGATGATTTTAATGATTTTCAATTAATTGAAAAAGGTCTGAAATTTCATTTTTTAGTTTTTTTTAGAACCCTGAGGTGTATACCATCTAGTCCAGATGATTTACTACTCTTCAGTTTGTCAGTCTGGCCTACCACATCTTCAAGGTTCACCGTGATTTGGTTCCATTCATCTGAAACATTACCTTTGAAAACCATTTCCGGAATGGGTATCTTCCTAACATCCTCTTCAGTAAACATCGAAGCAAATAATTTATTTAGTCTTTCCACAATGGTGTTACCTTCTCTAAATGCTCCTTTAACCCCTCGATCATCTAACGATCCAACCAACGCCCTCACAGGCTTTCTGCTTCGGATATATTTTAAAAAGTTTATTGTGAGTTTTTGTCTCTACGGCCAACTTCTTTTCATATTCTCCCTTAGCCTGTCTTATCAATGTCTTACATTTAACTTGGGGGGGGGGGGGACGAAGCGGGGGGTGATCCTGTGATAGCCAGCAGTGATCACACCTTCGCGGTGCGATCGCTGCCGGCTTTCGCGTTGAATATCTACACCATAAAAGGTGTAGTTATTCAACGCAAAACTGGTGGTGATAAGGAATCTTACCTTTTGCCGCCAACAATGTGTCCGCAGTGTCGGCCCCGGTGCTGCCCCACCTCCTCCTCTTCCAGGGCTGACTCTGCCCCAAGCTAGCTATTGCACGCGAAAAAGAACTTTTCACATGCGATAGCATTAGAGAATGACCCCCGAAATTTGGCTTCCAGAACCTCCCTCCCATATTTTCCTATGTTGTTGGTGGCAACATGTACCACAACAGCCATCTCCTCCCCTCACTGTCTAAAATACTATCTAGGTGACATGTGAGGTCCACCACCTTTGCACCAGTTAGGCATGTTACCAGGCGATCCTCACGCCCACCAGCTCCCCCACTGTCTATATTCCAAATAATTGAATCACCAACTATGATGGCCAACCTAACCCTTCCCTCCTGGACAGTAGCCCTGGGAGACACGTCCTCGGTGCGAGAGGACAATGCATCACTGCTGTACCAGGTTGATGCTCTCTAATCATGAGACCTTCCTCCTCCAAAGACTGGACTTGGGACTTGACTACTATGTCCCTGAAGGTCTCATCTATATACCTCTCTGTCTGCTTCAGCTTCTCCAGGTCTGCCACTCTAGCCTTCAGAGATCGGAATCATTCTCTGAGAGACAGGAGCTCTTTGCATCAGATGCACACATACATTTTCTTACTGATGGGTAAAAAATCATACATGTGATGCTCAATGCAATAGACTGGGAGGCCCCCCCCACCCCTCTTGTTGGTGGACTGCTGCCTTCATTTTAAATGTGTTCAGCTCCTAGTTAAGGTTTAGGTTGCTATGGGAGTAGGAATGTGAATAATTAGGGTCCTTTAAATGTATTAGTGTATTCACTATATATCTGATTGTGGGGAATTTCTGAATTTAAGTTAAAAGGCTGAATAATTTTTTTATTTTTATATTTTTTTTTTAGTGTGAAATTGTCACCTGCCTATAAATTAAAGGTTGAGCTGGGGTGAGTGGGAAAGGGGTGGGAGAGTTGGGAAATACAATCCCAATTTGACCTGCCTTTCTGACTTCCTATTTAATACAAAACACACAAACTTCTGTTTTTTTGCGTGCCTTTCTGACTAGCTAATTAATACAGACCCACAAACACGCTAAATAATATACCCCAATAGTTTACTTCTCCCCAATATCTTAAAGTTATGAAAATTCCCCCCCAGCAGTACTTAATGATTCTTATCAGCCACCAGCAAGGTGAACCTCACCTCTCAGTGCTCCCACTGGACCATATGTACTAATCAATGGCAAGGAAGCTTTCAAAATGATTGATGTTGACCGCTGGTAGCTGGTAAGCAAGGTCTGTGTCCTTCAGCACAGCTTGAGAAGATTTTGAGTGCTTCTGAGGAGTAGGAAGGGAAGTTGTGTGAGGGGACTTTTTAAATTTAGATCAGGTAGGTGAAAAGGAGAGGATGGCAGGGTTTTCAGGAGGGATATGTGAAGATCCGGTAGAGAAGGGGTGTCAATTGGAGACCGCACTGGAGATTTTTTTTTTTTAATTCTACATCTGGTAGAGTCGGGGATCACCAGCTCTGGGTGCAGGTTAACTGATCAAATGTATTGTAGGCCACCTATCCCTGCACCTTGATTTGGCTAGCTAAGGGGGGTCATTTTCAAAAGCGATCGCATGCGAAAAGTCCCTAAATGGGGGCCAATGATGCGGTAACATCGCTGGCGGTGAAAGGTAAGGACCCTTATCGCCGCCAGTTTTGCACCGAATAACTACACCTTTTATGTAGTTATTCGGTGCGAAAGCCGGCAGCCACTGCACCGCAGTGGTGTGATGGCTGCCGGCTTTCGCAGGCCTGCCCCCCACTTCACCCCCCCTGCCCCCTAGAGAATCCAGGCCTAAGTTAGCCAGATAATGCTGAAAACTAGTGCTAACCAGCTAACTTTCTTTATCTGCCCTAAGCTGCCCATAGACCATCCAGAATTTCAGCTGCTAAATTTATCCTCTAGTGAAACTATGCAGCTAAAGTTAGATAAGCAGGAGAAAAGTTTCAAAGTCTTTGATCTAGCTGCTAAATCCTGACATAGGGACCTATTTACTAATCATTTTCCCTATGAGGGAAATCCTTTAGTGAATTGGCCCCTTACCTAGCTAGAACCCTAGGAAAAGTGGCCCCTAAACATTTGCTAGGATTATAATACTCCCTGCTGTAGAGAGTGCCTGAAAAGTACAGCAAATTGATTGTTTATGAGCACTCACATGAAGACAGACATATCCTTAGTGCCTGTACCTGCTGGCAGGGCTGCACTGTACATGCATTAACTAAACTTGCATTTCATAATTGGAAACACTTTGCAATATCATCTCCCTTATAGACAATTTTCCTCTTTGTTTTTTATTATTATTATTATTATTATTATTATTAATAATAATAATTAACTGACCAAAGAGGTCGCGGCTGCAGCGACCTCTTCGCCGTCGCTGCAGCCGCCCCAGAGCGCCCCCCGACTCGACCTCCTGGCTCGATCGGCGCGATAGACCCGCCGGGGTCCGAGCCCCCAAGCAAGGCCGAGGCCTCGGGCCTACCTTGCACGCATATGATTGGCTCTCGGACGCAGCATCCAGCCCGCCCTTGCAGCCGACGTCAGCCACGGAACCTTGGACCTACAAAGCCGGTAGGCACACCTCCGGCCCCTCCTCTTCGCCGTCGCTGCAGCCGCCCCAGAGCGCCCCCCGACTCGACCTCCCGGCTCGGCGCAATAGACCCCCCGGGGTTCGAGCCCCCAAGCAAGGCCGAGGCCTCGGGCCTAACTTGAATGTACATAACAGGTGTCACTGACTTAGACCCATGTGACTATACACCACACCCATTTCTACCTGTCCTACTTAACCAGGCGACCATCCTCTGGCGTCTCGCGCCTGGCGTTTGTGCCCCCTGCGCCCCTCCAAATCCCCCCAGCCGCCCGCCCGTCCTCCCCCCATTCTCAATACTCAAATCAACTAGACACACATTCTTTCAAACACCTCAAATACCCACAATGGCCACAGCTCGCCTCATTCCCAGACTCCCTCATCACTACAAACACAACTTCACCACCCGAACAACCATCACCTCCAGACGCCTCACCAAGATCCACTTTAACCCTAATGTACTCAAATCCACACTCACATTCATCACGCTCCTTCTCATCAATGCACAATCGATCACCAAAAAAATCCCAATCATTCATGACCTACTCACAGTCTCCCTACCAGACATTTTTTGCATAACAGAATCCTGGCTGAAAAGCACCGACACTGTTCTTCTTACTCAACTGCCCAGAAACACATACAACATATTTTCCATACCCAGACCCAAAAGAAAAGGAGGCGGTCTACTATTCTTAGCACACAAAAAACTCAAATTCTCCTCCCACCCGCTAAACCTACCCCCCCCCCCCCCTTTGAAACCAATCTTTTTAAATCAACAAACCTCCACATACTCCTCCTCTATGCACCACCTGGACTCCTTCAGCACAACCTCTCACCCCTAATTGAAACCATCACCTCCCACATCAACCTACAAGAGCCAGCCATCATACTTGGAGACTTTAATCTCCACATAGACACCTACCCCCCATCACCCACCAGCAAACGTCTCCTATCCACAATGTCTGCCATTGGTTTCACCCAAATCATCCCACCCAAAAATCTGGCCACACCCTTGACTTACTCTTCATCAACAACAAAATATCCACAACAAACTGACCCACAGCAACCCCCACCCCATGGTCAGATCACTACCTCATTCAAACCACGCTCCAACTTCAAATCACCCCACAGAAAAGAAACAACCACATCATCGAATTCACGAAACCATGCTCCAGTGATGATCTCGCTAAACTACTACCAGAAGCCTTAATGTCCATTATCTTAAAGGACGCAAACTCCGCCACAAACTCATGGATCTCCATTAATGCTGATATAGCCAAAACACTTTGCCCCACAATAAGAAAAGAAATCAGAACCTCAACGAAGCAAAAATCTCCATGGTACACCCCAGAATTAAAAATCTCTAAGCGAACTCTAAGACAAACAGAAAAGCTATGGAGATAACCCCCCACGCCTATCCTGAAAGACAGATACAGAACGCTACTCCACAAATACAGAACAGATCTCAACACAGCAAAGCGCAACTTCTACGCAACAAAAATACATGAATTTCAATTCAACCCAAGAACCCTCTTCTCCTACATCAAAGACCTAACCAACCCCATCCAAAATGAATCAACGCCAAGCCCTACCTCCATCTCCAGCGAAGAACTAGCACAATTTTTCAAGAAAAAAGTCAACAACATCATAGCCAAGATCCCCCCAAGCTGCCCTGACACAACAGATATCCTCCATCCCAACCCCTCATGGTCACAATTCACCACCATCGCATCCACTGAAATTGAACCCATCATCAAAAAGACTAACCCCACATCCCACCCATTAGACCCCATCCCTATCAAAACCCTAAAACTAATCAGCAAGATTATTGTCAAACCAATAACAGATATTGTTAATCTATCACTTGAACAAGGAATCTTCCCTGACACACTCAAAAATGCAGTGGTCAAGCCAATCATCAAAAAACCTCAACTCGACAAAGCCGATCCAGCTAACTACAGACCAGTTTCCAACCTCCCATTCATAGCAAAAATCATCGAAAAAATAGTGAACAATCAACTTACAGATCACCTCGACTCAAATAACATCCCTCATCCAGCACAACACGGCTACAGAAAATTTCTCAGCACCGAAACCCTCCTTCTCACTCTCACTGATACCATCCTAAGAGGTCATGACCAAGGCCAATCCTTCCTCCTGATTCTCCTAGATATATCTGCCGCCTTCGATACCATCAACCACAGAACTCTCCTCACCAGGCTCAAAGAAATTGGATTACGAGACGCTACAATCAAATGGTTTGAATCATACCTCACAAACAGATCCTACAATGTAAAAATAAACACATCAGAATCCACCCAAGTACCACTCACACACGGTGTCCCACAAGGATCTTCCCTTTCCGCAACCCTATTCAACATATACCTCCTCCCAATCTGCAAATTCCTTTCTGCATCAAACCTCACCTTTTTTGTATACGCAGACGACATACAAATATTAATCCCCATAAACAAATCCATCGAACACACCTTGGACACATGGAATAAACTCAGCTCGAACTTAACCCACTGCTGACACAGCTATCACTCTGCCTCAACCAATCCAAAACTGAAATCCTCCACATCCCTGACGATCGCCCATCCTCACCCCTCGGCAACAACGCCTCAAAGGACCCAGCACTCAACCTCACACCAGCCACAAAAAACCTAGGTGTGACCCTCGACAGCCAACTCAACCTCAAACACCACATCTCCAACATGATAAAGGATGGATTCTTCAAGCTACAAACATTAAAAAAACTCAAACCCATTCTGCACGCCCAAGATTTTCGTACAGTCCTGCAATCTATCATCTTTTCGAAGCTCGACTACTGCAATTCACTACTTATTGGACTCCCCGAAACATACATCAAACCTCTTCAGGTTCTGCAAAACGCTGCAGCCAAGACCATCACAAACATGAAAAAATGCAATCACATCACACCCACACTAAAAGAACTTCACTGGCTACCCATCAGTAAAAGGATCCAATACAAAACCCTCACCCTCATCCATAAAAAAATTAACAACAACAGAATGAACTGGCTAAACACTGCAACATGCCCATACACCACACAGAGAAACCTCAGATCCTCCAACGCCGGCCTCCTCACGGTCCCCAACTCCAAAACAGCACACCGAACCTCCACCTGCAAACGGGCCATATCAGTAGCGGGCCCAACACTATGGGGCGGATTTTCAGAGCCCTGCTCGCGTAAATCCGCCCAAAACCGGGCGGATTTACGCGAGCAGGGCCCTGCGCGCCGGGAAGCCTATTTTACATAGGCCTCCCGGCGCGCGCAGAGCCCCGGGACTCGCGTACGTCCCGGGGTTCTCGGAGGGGGGCGTGTCGGGGGGTGGGGCCGGAGCGCGCGGCGTTGCGGGGGCGTGTCGGCAGCGTTTTGGGGGCGGGTACGGGGTGTGGCTACGGCCCGGGGGCGTGGCCGCGCCCTCCGTACCCGCCCCCAGGTCGCGGCCCGGCGCGCAGCAGGCCCGCTGGCGCGCGGGGATTTACGTCTCCCTCCGGGAGGCGTAAATCCCCCGACAAAGGTAAGGGGGGGGTGTAGACAGGGCCGGGTGGGTGGGTTAGGTAGGGGAAGGGAGGGTAAGGTGAGGGGAGGGCAAAGGAAAGTTCCCTCCGAGGCCGCTCCGATTTCGGAGCGGCCTTGGAGGGAACGGGGGGAGGCAGCGCGGCTCGGCGCGCGCAGGCTATACAAAATCGATAGCCTTGCGCGCGCCGATCCAGGATTTTAGTGGATACGCGCGGCTCCGCGCGTATCTACTAAAATCCAGCGTACTTTTGCTTGAGTCTGATGCGCAAGCAAAAGTAGGCTGATCGCGCTTCTTTTAAAATCTACCCCTTTGGAACTCACTCTGATCATACCTCAGGAACGAACCCTCCGCCCAAGACTTCAAAAAACAACTTAAAACATGGTTATTCAGAAAAGCCTTCCCGCCAGACTCTCAGCCCCCTCCTTGAGTTTAACTCCATACCCCTGAATCCTCACTCCCCCCTTCTTCAACTTTCACCCATAATAATCCCCCCCCACCTCCTCTCACTTCCTCACCACCCTCCCTCAGCCCACGCCCTCCAACTCTACCCCCCTTCCCTCCCTTTCCACCACTCCCCCCCATAAAGACCTCTCACCCCTCACCCCCCTTAAAGACCCCTCCGCTAGCCTCCTGCCCCCCCCGCCTCCACTTCCCCTCCCGCCTCCACTTCCCCTCCCCCATCTTCCCACACAATAACACCCTCTCCAAACCTGACACAAGCCACACTGCTTCGACCTAGACGGTTATAAATTTGTTCAAACACCACATCACAATGTCACCCCGACGCAATGTATATTGTCATAAATCCTTGTTGCAATGTAAAATGTTTTTGTTTTTAAACTTTCAAACTACCTCATTACTATGTAAACCCATATTCATATTATGACATTATAAATGTTACTGTGATTTGCTACTATCCTATATATTTTAAATTGTTGTAATTTATACTCATCTCCTTTGTCGCTAGACAAATTACCATGTTAAATGTTACAATGTTAAATAAGTCAAGTTACCAGGTTAATTGTTTCATGTAAAATAAGGCAGACCCTGCCCTATTCACCGAGTTATATGTAAACCGATGTGATATCTCGATCGAATGTCGGTATATAAAAGCAAATAAATAAATAAATAAATAATAATAATAATAATAAAAACAGTATAATACCTAATGTAATTTGCTTTGAAGTGTCACAAAAGGTGGAATATAAATTAAAAAAATTATGATATGGAATGCATGCATTTCTGTAGAGATTTGTTTGTTTGTTTGTTTGTTTATTTATTTATTTATTACCCACCTTTTGGAATAAGTAACACACCCAAAGTTATTGAAGATCAATATAATAGTCATGTAACTGACAATGAACTCAACCTAAAGCAACACATATCATTGAAAGTTAGAGAAGGCTATGCAAAACTTATGGTCCTTAGAAGGCTAAAACCCCTACTAACCCAAGCTCATTTTCGAACTGTTCTCTAAGCATTTATATTTGCTAGCACAGACTATTGTAACACACTTTTCCTGGGATTACCATATACATCATTAAGACCACTACAAATATTACAGAACTCTGCAGCCAGAATACTAACTGGAAAAAGTAGAAGGGACCACATCACTCAAACTCTCGCCGAATTACACTGGCTGCCAATTGAACAAAGAATGCAATTTAAAACACTATGCACAATCCACAAACTGATCAATGAAGAAAATACCGATTGCCTAAACACTGCACTACGACTACATGTCCCCCAGAGAAATCTCAGATCAGCCAACAAAGCTCTACTAACCATACCCTCTGTAAAGACAGCTAAACTGACCCAAGTGAGAGAGAGAGCACTATCCTTAGCTGGTCCAACATTATGGAGCTCAATGCCACTTGAAATAAGATTAACGAGAGATCTAAAACTCTTCAAAAAAAAGTTTAAAAACATGGCTCTTCAAAAAAGCTTTTCAAAATGAGAGTGGAGAGTAAATAATACTAATGAACGAGATAAAGAACTCCTAAACACAGTTAAAAGTCACCAAAATAAAATAACATATGCTTTCCTTATTATTTTTTCACATACTTAAGTATTAGTATAAGAAAGTACAGTATATCATGTTTGATGGAATTTCCAAACCACATTCCATATAGCAATATTATTTGAATCATGTAACAAATTTATTGGCACATACTAGATAATTTAGAAACCAATCCAAACTTATTTACATGCCTATCTGTAAACTGTTGTGATGGTATATTACTAAACGACGGTATAGAAAATGTTTAAAATAAATAAATAAATATGCTTTATGCATATCTTTAAATATGTTGGTGCACACAGGTACTGCCTTATGGTAAAAAAAAAAAATCGTGCTGAAACTTCTGGTGAATAGTCCAGCAAGAAGTGAATTCAACTATAAAACAGGGGCAATAACTTTAAGCATTTAAATGAAAGCAACAATAATATTCCTAAACAGATGAAGTTATTCTTTTAAAGTTTCATTTTATGCCAACCTATAAAGCCTCTAAATTGAATTCTGCCTGATACTCTAAATAGCCTGTAAAAAGCTTTATAAGCACAAGATATAATTTAATGGCTCTTGGTTCAGAACAGTATATCCTGTTTGTGTGAGATCTGGGAACCCTAACTGAAGGACTACGAGTTAAGTCATGGTGTCACTGACTGGGGTCAGTACTTTCTTCCTTCTAGCAAACAGTGATGTCTTTTTCTGATCTGTCACACACACACTGCCAGATGCTCCTGAGAGGGAGATGGAAAGTGACCAGGGGGAGCTGCCACAGGTCTGAAACAAACAGAACTGTCGGCTGGAGTTGTAAGCACCTTGTTAGTAAAGTTCAGCCAAAGGGCTGCCAGTAATTACTCAACCCTTCCCTCGCTCAAGGCACTGGGAATTTTTGTAGATCAGAGAACAATTTCAGGAGACGTAAGAACAACTGGACCAATTTAAAGTTTTTTTTTTGTGCTAATACTCAACCCTTTTTCTAAAGCTGCAAATCTTTTTGTAGTTGTGTAATACTATGAGTCCCAGTCTCATTGTACTCTACTTTCTTTTTCACTTTTTATATATGGAATTTTTATTTATAAAATTTTAAATAAGTACCACAACATTTTAGTGCAAGAAATGTTAACTTGTGCGCAAAAAATAATAAAGAAAAATCCAATTACATGAAATATTATCACATGGCAAACCTATATTAACAGAAATGCTGTGTGCGTGGCACACCAGCCTTCATGGAATAGGCAGTGGAGTGGGGAGGACTCAAATGACCAATCCACCCTGGGGGGGGGGGGGGGGGGGTGATGGCTTTGTATATGGGAGTAGTGTCGGAACTGGGAGGGGAAAAAACCCCATATACCTAAATTAGAATTTTTTTCGTAGACCAATTTGAGATTCACCTAGACACTATAAAATACTTCCCATTAATGATTTCAAATAACTTACCACAAACAATTCATATAAAAACTTACCACAAACAATTGACAAGAAAGTGGACTGGATAATTGACCAGCACTTGCCTGCAGTACTCAGAATGAGTTTATCTGATTGGCTGCATGAACAGAAAAAAATACAAGCAGTTACTGGAAGGACAAAGGAGAAACAGAACAGAGAATACCATGCAGCTGGAACAGGCCACATGAATAGCATGGACAAATAGGAAAACAAACAGAGAGCAAACAAAAAGAAAAAAAATACTAGAACAAAATTAATAATATCCTAAAACCATCAACTACAGCTTGGATAGTAAAGGCTATTACTAACCCAACAAACAAAAATTAAAGTAACACAAAACAAAATTTAGAACAAAATAAATAACAGCTACCATCAAATAAAATTGTGAAATAAAAAGCAATTGCAAGTAGTAGAAACTTAACAATTTACAAACCAAACAAACAACAAATATAAAAATAAAATAAGTGCAGATTGGAAAAAAGAACAAAGATTAAATAAGCAATTACCTTACTTGTAGAAAATCCAACAATGAGGAGCTCCAGGAATATAGAACAACAGGAATGCCAGACACCAATCCACACTAGTCAGCACAGGGAACTGGACTAATCTGGACTGAACACAAAAAGACAGCTGGACTACCAGCAACTATTTATATACCTTGCAGGCTTATGACCACACATTATGACATCACATTGGGGGAGCACCATTTAATTTCAAAATATTAATAATTTTTAATATACATTCCCATATTCCATTGACAAAATGGATGTATGTTCATAATGCACGCACAGTGTGGACGCGCAATGCAATACGAGCGTCCAATGCATAAACTGCGTAGCGCTACTATAGGGAGATATCCCATGTTCAACCACTGAAAGCACCCAATATGAATTATAATACCTAAAGAGGGATGCGGTCAAGTATGCGGACATGCCAAAAACACTGTCGCAGTGGAAAATGAAGAAACCTTGCTCAGCTGAAAACTTTAACCAGAACTGAAAGATACTTATCAAGATCTGCTGGTTTGTAAGCTCCTGTATAAATAAAAACCAAGGCAGAGGGACAATGCAGCAACTTTAGCTCAAAAAGCAGAAGTCACTGTTCGGCCAAGGAAAGTCCATAGGTCAGAGAGGCCCCCACCCTTGGACTAAAGGAGCATTCTGAAATTGAGAAAAGCTGACATGCCGACAGCCCTGTTCCAGACTGGCAAGAATGCCCCCCCCCCAAGGAAAAAGGGGAGGGGGAGGAAAACCTGCAATATAAAAAGACCCTCCACCCATTACATGATTATGTATGAGCTTATGCATATTTATCAGCTGAGAAGTATAAGACGGGGCAAATTAGAAGAAAGAGAGAGAGAGCGGACCCGAAGTAGCCCAAGCACTCCTGCTATGAGAAGGGAAAAGACTAGGTGTGGCCAGGAGAGAGGAATCACTGCCTGGGGTTGGACAGTGGTGCGGAGTCTGAGGCAGTGAGAAACCAAGAAAAGCCTGTCAGTTCTGCCAGTATCAGACTGGGAAGCCTCCTCCCCAGATGGTTCTCCCAACCTTCAGCCAAAGCCTGCTTCAAAGGTAAACAGAGGGAAATCACCTGAAGTTGGGACCCCAGGTAAGTTAACCCTAAGTATTAATATATTAGGCAAGCTAAGGTTCATGGCATGTTTTAAACCACCTATAGTACAGAACTTTCTTTAGGATAAACTGGTGCTTAGCAGCAAGGATGTTAGAGACATATGTTGTTATCTTCTAAATGCTAATCCTGCTCAATCTGATAAATAAAAGTCTAATTCTGTGGAGAAAACGTTTTTACCTGAACTTAGGATCATGAGGTGAGGTGGGAGGGGAACTGGAATTATCCTGTAGCATACATGTTCCTGCACCCCTAAATCTTACCTACACTACAGATGCTCTTTTTTGAACAACATGCTCTTTTTTGGCATCCTTTTCAATTCAGTTTGATTTGAATACTACACTGGGTGCTCAAAGGTGTGGTGCGTGCATTTAAAAAAAATGGACGCAGTTTGTACGTACGTTTAACGTACGTTTTATTGCATAACCCCCTTAAAGTGAGTCACATCCATTGCTCAGTTCATGCTTTCTCCCCATCTTATTCAATCTGGGGATAAGATAGAGAAGATGAGGAAGTGATGTGTGCAGGTCCCAGCTATCTGTGCCCTGCTTGCTGCCCATTAATTACCACACTCCAGGGCTCATGCTGTAACTAGGAAGAGGCATGCATAATTACACATACTCTCAGAAAGGAACTTCTGCATGTTTAAGAGCTACTGCTGGTGTCTCTTGTTTCTGTGTGCTGAGAGCAGAGTCCATGTGCTGACCTGGCTCTGAGCATCAGGCAATGGTGACTTTTCCATGGTACACCTAATTGGGAAAAACTGTATTTACAGTACTTTTATTTATAATGCTTACAATGCCTGGATTTCAAGCATTTAATTTAATTTTAGATTTCCTTTCCTCAGTTTGGGTCCAGATAGGCACTTCAAGACTGATCACAGTCAAGGTACAGGGTGTGCATTACATACCAGATCACAGTGAAATGAAAGGGTACGGCTTTCTAAGTGACAATGATGATACACAACTTGCATTCTGTATGCAGTAGTCAGCTGCATTTAACTCCAGCCATGGAGGTGGAGTAAAGTTAACTCTCAGTCAAGGGATCATGAGAAACATAAAGAAAATAGGGTCCTCTGTGTTGCGATAAGAGTGTCCTCCTCAGTAATCATTGTGACTTTAATTTATTGCTTGCGGTGGAGAAAAATTAATTTATTATTATTTAAAAAAAGTCTTATATTCCACCACTTCTATCACTGTATATTGACGATCAAAAAGAAAACTACTTTTCTTATGGTTTCACACTTTAGACACTTGTAGCAAGGGGTGCCTATTAAAGTACACCAGTAAATAACTAAAAAGAAGGGGGATCAAAACAGATGTTCGTATTGAGCACCCATTGCAATAAACTACTGTTGAGTGTTACAGATGCACATTTCTCCCTTTTTTCTGCTGCCTCTTATTTAAATACTGCATTGGGGCCCAGGGATGTGGCTGTGTGCAAGTTAGGATAGTGGGTGCTCAATGCTAGTGCCCATTTTAAGCATGCATCTTATAGCATCAGCTTGTGAGAAAGGGAGTTCTGGTTATCATGCAAGGAAGACACCTAATGGACAGATTCAGGGTTTACAATCTCAGAGGCAAAGGAGGGTGAAATGTCTTGCTCAAGATCACAAGGAGCTTCAGTGGGATTTGAATTCTGGCTTCCCCGATTTGCAGCTTGCAGCTCTAACCACTAAGACTACACCTCCACTCCTTATTACTTATGAGGAAATGTATACATTCTAAATAGAATGGCACCATTTTACCATACAGTTCAAATACTGCTTTTGGCAGATATAATGCCATCCTCATTATATGCTCATTGTCTTCAACATATACATACAGTTTTGGTTTATACAAACCATTTTCACTGGCAGCCATGTTCTGAAATCACAAGAGGTCCAATTAAACATACTCTTTACTGTACCAGGTGCAGAAATGAGAAATAACAGCTGTAAGCTCCTCGCCTGCTCTGCTGGAATTTTGCAGACGCTCAGCATTTAAGACAAAGCTTGCCATTAAACTATGCACTGGCATAGATGTTTTGTTCACAGTTCTCTTCATTAAGTCTCCCAGTTCTTCAAGAGAGGCTCCCAACAGTGATTGCAAATGGGCTTCCTGCTTCTCAGCAGAGACACTGCATTTACCTGGGAGCGTCCAAGGGGAAATATCACTTAAAGCTATTTAAAGAGATGCAGCTGGAGCAGGAGAAGAAACGTTCACATGTACTAATTATGTCAAGCCTGCTGGAAACTTATCACCAGCAGCATCACTGCTGATGATTCGCATCACCTGATTGCTTCTGTGAATGATGGGAGAGGATTAGAAGGCTTCAGTTTCGTGGGGAATGATTGAGGCCCCTCCCACAGCAGTTTGTTCCTGGAGATCCAAATACCAAAGAACACAAGCAATTTTACTCAGGTGCAGCCAAACCTGCTTCTCCATATGTGGACGGCACCCTCTAGAGTGGTGAAAGCCAATCACTGCTTTTCATGAACTGGCGGCCAAGTCTCATTCATGATACTTTTACACTGGAACGTACAGCATGTATGCTGCCCATTAAGAAACCAAAAAATTAAGCATTACTAGTGTGGGATCTGAAACTTATGCTTAGCTCCATTTAAGGTATTCAACAGAAACATCCTGACTGTTTTTGCCATTACTTCTCCTGGGCCCTTCCGCTTGCAGATTTTGTGGGTGCAGGGTAGAGGACCCTGGGGGTACCCAACTAGAATCCAATGATTGTTTTCTGAAATTTGGGGGGGGGGGGTCAAAGGGTGGAGGGGGAAGAGAGATCCACTATACCCAATGACGTTTTTTTTTATAATTTGGAGATGGGGAAAGGGGTATGGGGGGACTGAACTGCCTGGCTATTTTTAGGGATACAGGGGAAAACCTGTGCTATGTATTGAATCCATGTTGATTGGGTTGGGGGGGGGATCCGTTGTCGCGTGATGATAGTGAACTATGTTTCAATTTTTTGGTTTGAGACCACCTTGATTGGCAGACCCAGGGATTGTGTTTGATTCCCGCACACTTTTAACTCTTGGTTGCTGTTTACTTTTTGTTACGATGAGCCCTTTAAGGTGTTTGGGGTCCCATACATTGGGGACAACATTGCACGGTGGAAAGAGGCTACATAAATGTCAAGCACTTGCCGGTCATGCATCACTCAGAATTAGTGTCTTAGGTGTTGGGCTGACATTGTTAGAGCCTTTGTTTTTTTATTTCCTGCTAGTGAAGTTGAATGTAAGGTGAAATATTAGTAAAATGCAAATGTAAGGAGACACAGCCCTCTGATCTTGGTATCACTACCAAGGGCCTCAAGGGCCACATACCAGTCAGGTTGTCAGGATAACTCTAGTGAATATGCATGAGGGGGTCAATATTCAAACGTGGCCGGTTAGGTTACTTAGCCGGTTAGAGGTTATCCAACTAAGTTATGATGTATATGTAGTGGCATGGCTATGCTGCTGATATACGCGTATAACAGATAGGTCTAACTGACATAGTAGGTCAAAGGCTATCGGCACCATTTTGAAACCGGCAGCCGAAGGTGTGAGTGCAGGGAATGGCTCCCGGATCCCCCGCTGGACCACCAGGGAGTTTTGGTAAGTCTTGGGGGGGTCAGGAGGGTGGGGGGGTTGTAGTTAATTTAATTTTAGCAGGAAAACGAATAGAAATCGACGTATTAACGTATCGGGGCAACATACGGCCGAATGCAACGTATCTGCCCCCTGACGAATCCGAATCCCGAATGCAACATATGGCGTCCCTCTGCACATCCCTAGTGCTGAACACGCTTTGAATATTGACCTCAAGATAAATTTGCATGCATAGTGCCTCAGTTGTATGCAAATCTATCTCATGTATGTTCATTAGGTATATCCTGAAAACCAGACCAGCTTGCAGCCTTCAAGGACGAGGAATGGACACCCGTGCACTACACCGACGGGGGTGATTTAAGCAGCATGGGAGTTGCTGCTATTTTTTGAAATGTTATGATAGTGATAAGCAAATTCCAGTAATTTTCACCAATATTGTTCTGGAACTGTAAATAAATCATAAGAACATTGAACTGAAAATAAATTGCTGACGATATTGCTCAAAAGAAAATGAGAACTCATTTGTGTTACAAAGGGATGGAGAGAGATGCTGAACCTCTACAGCAAGGGTGGCCAACTCCACTATTCAAGAGCAACAACCAGGCCTAGTTTTGGGGCTACCCATAATGAATATGCACGTGATAGATTTACATAGAATGGAAGCATTCAATGCAAATCTCTCTCGTGGATATCCTGAAAACCAGATCCGTGTGGCTCCGTGTCGTCTTCGCTCTAGAATCCTGGAAAAATGAAATGGGGCTGAAACGCAGGCAGTAATGATGAACCAAGCTACCGCAGGACTGTTTGATGTACAACCTAGTGATGCGTGTTTTTATCTTTTTTGTCTGTCACTGATTCTCTTGTGAACAGAAGTGATGAATAACCAGAGAACTGCAGTGGACTTTACTGCTGTCCAGCTGCTTACTCAGATCAAAGTACAAACACCATATTTTAGCAGGAATTTTCTTCTTATGAATGTTTGAATTTTTAGCAGCACGGAATCTGTTCTTCTCAAAATCTGAAAAACGAGGAAGCTGAGCCAGAGGTTGGAAGGAAGAGAAGATAACCATTTACTTCCCGCCTCTTCTCTTATTTCTTGCTTGGGTTACCTGCTGTAGTTACAGCTCTTTTTTGTGTTCAGATATCGTTATTCAATTCACAAGATTTTTTTTATACAGTTTTTATGTAGCAAGCATAACATTAGTTCATCTGGGAATAAACGTAGTTTATTTAAAGATGCAACTAAAAAAGTTGCAATTATAACACCTGGGATGCATTTGATCTGCAGGTTTCCAGATAATTGCTGCAGCTTCATATTTGTATATCAAACATGCTGTATTCCAACAAGCATGTGTCTCTAGGATTAAGGATGAGTTTTAATACCAAAGACTGCAAAATATTTATCAATTTCTTATTGTAGGCAGAAATAACTTCTATAATTGTAATTGATTTCCAAATAATAATCATTTGAAATGAAATCTCAAATTGGATATTCAGTGTATGTGTAATCTTTCCCTAGGCCAGGGGTCGGGAAACCTTTTAGCTGAGAGAGCCATGAACGCCACATATTTTAAAATGTAATTCCGTGAGAGCCATACTAATTACAACCTCCCACCCTCCTGTCATCCCCCAAGACCTCCAAAATTAATTTACTACAACCCCCACCCTCCTGACCCCCCCAAGACCTGCCAAAAGTCCCTGGTGGTCCAGCGGGGGTCCGGGAGCGATCTCCTGGACTTGGGCTGTCGGCTGCCAGTAGTCAAAATGGCGCCGACGACCCTTTGCCCTCACTATGTCACTGGGGTCGACCAATGGCGGCGGTAGCCCCTGTGACATAGTAAGGGCAAAGGGCCGTCAGCGCCATTTTGACTACTGGCAGCCGACAGCCCAAGTCCAGAAGATCACTCCCGGACCGCTCTTGGACTCCCGCTGGACCACCAGGGACTTTTGGCAGGTCTTGGGGGGGTCAGGAGGTTGGGGGTTGTAGTAAATTAATTTTGGAGGTCTTGGGGGGCGTCAGGAGGGTGGGGGATTTTGTTAGATTTTTACTTTTTTATTAAAGATTTGTCTGCGAGCCAGATGCAGCCATCAAAAGAGCCATATCTGGCTCCCGAGCCATAGGTTCCTGACCCCTGCCCTAGGCCCTGCCCAAAATATTTTTTAAATTGTAACAGAAAAATAACAGTCTTGAGTATATCCCTATGTCTCTGTTGCAAAACTAATATCTATCATCTTGCTGAGTACTGACTGGTCGATTTTAAAAGCGTTGCATCTGCAAAATTGGCCACAAACGTAAGTATGTGTAACTCACATTTTAAGAAGCCACAAAGTACGTATGTACATACCCGTGCACGAATCAAGGAGAAGGGGTGGAAAAGGGGCGGGATATGGACATTCTGGGGAGGGGCCAAGATTTATGTGCATAAGTCCACATTTTTTTAAAATGCCGACCAAGGTGTGCGTCTGCTTATTATCTGCATAACTTTACTTCTGGTCCTACTGAGGAGCAGGTCTGGAGAACTCGGGTTTTCAGCTATTTAGCACAGCGTGAGGGTTCGGGGTCAAGTGGGGGGGCTTGCAGGATGAAGAACCAGAGGGGTCTTTAAGACCTCGATATGAACTGGGCAAACTGGCGGACTTCTTCGAAAAACTGATTTTTCCCTTGTGCGAGCATGTTTTAAAATCCACCTGCGTATGCACATATGCCACTAAAGCCTTAGCCGAAATACATGCAGGAGAGGTACTTTAAATGATATGTGTGCACTTGCAGCACAATTTTAAATTGCAGTGCCTCTCCGCTCGCTCACTGATATGTGCATTTTATGTGTACAAGTGCGTTCCTTTTAAAATTACCCTGTGCATTTGGAGAATTTTACAAATACTGGAAGTATGTTTTATGCTTTTAGTATTTTATTGGTTTACTATTTATGGCTTCAGATATTACTCTTCATTAATTTAATTTTATATCTTTTATAAAACTCTATTTTTTATTATTATAACTGATTGTAATTTCTTTTATTGTATGTTAATGTGATGTTAACCGCTGTGAAGGCTATGCTGAGACAATGGTATATAAGCAATAATAAACCTTAAACCTTAAGTGTCCAGATTGCCTTATAGGCAATAAAACATAGCATCTGAGTGAGGGGTGCAGACATTGAAACCTTCAACCCTTGCTCCAAAAAGTAGCCCATTGCACAGGTTCCATATAGGCCTCTAAGTGTCTGACTGACAGAGACAGTAACTTTCAAGCCAGCACACATGTGCAGGGTCATTGCTATTTTATAACTTTTACATATATTTTAAAACATGTCAGTGTATGTTTCCAAATAGCCTGGCTGTGCCCACATCGTGCCAGATTTCAACTGGGCGCATGCAAGTGCGCGCAAATGTTGCTATTACCACATAAATTGGGGGATTTTAAAAGGGGTACACGTTGATGCCATTTCTAGGTTTACCAGTTCATCCCCAGTTCACCCAGTTAACAGGTCTTCCAAACTCCCCTGGTTTAATAGCCTTCACTCCACCCAGTTAGCCCCGACCCTTAAAATCCTACTGATTTACATATTTATCTTTATTTTATAACTTACACAGCCTTTATAGCAAAAGTAAAGTTATGCGGCGGGAGCATCGGCGAATGCCAGATTGCATAAGTATTTACGTGCACAGCTCAGCTTCACGCCCCCAAATGCCAAGGCCCCACCCAGACCACACCCCACACCTTTCTGAAAACTTCCGAGATGTACACCCTGTGGCATTTACACATGTACCCAGGCGACGTTTAAAATCTGTTCGGTGCACATGAGCCCGGCATATTCCCACATCCCCTAATTTAATGCGCGTGTCGGACTTTTAAAATTCACCTTTAAGGCTTTTCTTCTATTCTGTGGGAAGAAAATGCTTAGAAAATCAGGCCCCAAGTCCTTTTCATACACTTTTTTTTTTAATTTTATTTTTAACTACATTTCAATTTATAAACTCGAAAGATACATAGGATAATGTTAACCACACATCATCATTTCAAAGGAAAATATTCAATTCACTATTTTCTATAATATCATTATCCTATGGACAGGAAATCTGTAAGGTAAACTAGAGAACAATTTACCGCTAAGAGTGAAATATAGGAGCGAATCAAGAAAGAAAACATTACAAACATCAATTGTTGCCAATCCATATTACAAACATTCCCCCCCCCCCCCCCTTTAACTTATACATAGGCATTCATGGGTGAGTATCCAAATATACTCTAAGCTGATTTGGATAATTGAAGACATATCTAGCCTCTCTATGCTTAATATGACACCTGCAAGGATACTTTAAAGTAAATTGAGCACCTCTCTCTAACACTTCACTTCGCATCTCTATGAACTTTTTCCTTCGTATTTGGGTTGTACGTTCAACGTCAGGGAAGATTCTTATAGGAAAACCATAAAAATCTTCATTTTGATGTTTAAAATGTAATCTTAATATCATATCTCTCTCAACAGGAGATAAAAATTGAACTAGTAATGTAGCCCTAGTATTAATTTTTAACTCAAGCGATCTTTCAATAAAATCTGTCAAATTTAAATTTTCCTTACTTTCCAATTTCTCCCCTTCTTGTATTTGTTGAAGATAATAACTTTTTGAGATGGTAGGCAGAGAGTTTTCTGAATACTTTAAAACATTTTTTAAATAACTATTCAATAAATCAAAAGGTGTTATAAGATGAGTTTTCGGAAAATTCAAAAACCTAAGATACATCCTCCTATTTTGATTTTCTAGGGCTTCAATCTTCCCTTGATATTCTTCTACACTACAGACTTTATTAGATTTACTTGTACTTCCTGTACATCCCCCAATTTTCTTTCAAACTCATTTACATTTTTCTCCAGGTTTACAATTTTTTTCTTTGTATTTATATCGGTTTTCAAAGCATCTTGTACTGATGCCATAAGATTATTAATAGATTTTTGCATCTTTAACATCATTAAACCCAGTTCTTCCATGGTAAATTTTTGAGGAACAATAACCGAAATGTCTCCAGATCCAGATGCTTGATCCAACACCTTATGTTGGTTAAAAGGTCCATCATCACCTGTTGCCAATACAGGGGTGTGCAAATTTTGATTTTCAAAACTTTCTACACTTAAAGACTTGGACTCATTCACTGCCCTTCCCAAATTAGCAGTAAGATCTTTCACAGGCGAAGTTCCAGCTATAATCGCTGGAGGAGGAACTGGTTTCTCTGGGGCCCCGGGGGTTAAAGATGTTTCAATGGCCAAATGATTCAATTCTCGCTCCTGAATTGAGTCATTAGCGGCCCCCTCCGGAGTAAATGTGGATATTCTCTGAAAACACTCCTCTATACTGGGCTGTGCTATTTTATTTGGAATAGATGTAGAGGAAACTTCTCTTATCTTTGCTTTCCTCTTGGTATGAGGCATAGCAAAGAAAACCCAGGTAGGGATGTAACAGATAAGCAAAACAATGTATCACTTAGCTTTAGTTGTTCTCTATGGCCGCCAAAATCGATATTCCCCGTTCAAATCCGTTCTAAGCCGGGCTAAGCCGGGACAAGCCGCGCGCCCCTTGTCCGTGCACGGCTTAGCCGTCGCACCGGCGGTGTTGTGCCGGTGTAGGCTGAGTTTTAAGCCTACCCGGCTCCTCCTCCCGACGTCACCGGCAAGCCCCGGATGCAGGAAGTAGTTGCGATCTGATGGTCTTTCTCCCAGCGGGGTAAGCAAGCAAAGAAGGAAAAGCGGGCCACAGAGCTGTAGACCCTCACAGGAATCAGGCAGGCAGCCTTCTTACACGTTTTGTGTCCGTTGGAAACCCCCAGTTAGTGTATTCTGCAGATCTTGATAGAACCCTGAAGCCATTTTAGGAGGATGGTAGCGCCTTATCACAAGGGGAGGGCTCCTTGAATATTGCTCATCCAATGTGCATGTAAAAGTATTCACAGTGAACTGAATTATCGAAACATTTACATGTGTAAAATTAGAATATACGCACATATGTAGCTTGTATTTGCTTACATGCTATTTTATAAACATCAGAATTATGCACATATTTTTGGCCTTGTGTGCACAGTTACATGTGAAAAATAGGGGTGATCTAGGGGCATTCTGAGGCAGGGCCATGAATTATAGGGGTGTGCATTCGTTTTGAACTTATATGTAAAACGCTACTTATTTTTTTTTTTAACTTAAAAAAGTGATGAGGCGAAAACGATCGGATTTCCAACTTATTCAACATAGCTATGTTGAATACGTTGGAAATCACGATCGTTGATCCTAAATAAAAATTTAAACCCCTCACCCTCCTTAATCCCCCCCAAGACTTTCCAAAACTCCCTGGTGGTCCAGCGGGGAGTCAGGAAGCCATTCCTCTATTCCTTTGCGAGGAGCATGTGACGTCCGCGTCACGTCGGAGTGACGCGGCCGTCACGTGGTCCACCGCGGTTCCGCTCCCGGACCCCTCGTTGGACACAAACGGAACTTTTGGCCAGCTTGGGGAGGTCAGGAGGCCCCCCTTTTCGACTTATGGACTTATGAACATAAACTTTTTGTCTGCACATCCCTAATGAGTTATGCACTAAAGTTGCTATTTTATAAGATACTTACATACATGCATTTGGCAACTTATTTGCGGAATTTTATACCTGCTAATTATCTTACACAATTGATATCAGACTTGTCTGTTTACTATTGGTTGGGTGGGAGGTCTGGGTGAACTGGGGGGAGTGCCGAGTGAAAAACTAGGCGGATCTTGGTGACCTGGAGAAGGACTGGGTGAAATAGTGGAGGTTTCGGCAAGCTGGTGATTTAAATTACACACGCATGTTTCAAAATATACCAACTTCCACCTCTACACAGGACTTCCACATGTACAGAGGGTTTTACATGAGCAAGTCACAAATTTTTTCACATGTAAAATATACGCACATATGTTTTTAAAATAGGCAGGTAATATATGTGCTTTTAATGCATTTCAGATATCTGTGCGTAAGGAAACATATGAGTACGATAGGGGATAGACATATGTGTACTTTAAAATCTGCATATACCTCATACTTGGATGTACCTCATACTTGCAGGTTATAAAATACTATCATAGAGCTCCACATGGCCCTGTATACATATATTTAGGGGCTGCATAGAATTGCTTGAAAGTTAACCTCATTGTTTATTAGGGATGTGCAGAGCAAAAGTTTATGTTCATAAGTCCATAAGTCGAAAGGGGGTCCCATTTACGGTCAATATGGACATATGGAGAATTCCATAAGTTGAGTCTATGTCCATATGTGCAAATAAAAATTTAAACCCCTCACCCACCTTAATCCCCCCCCCCCCCCCCAAGACTTACCAAAACTCCCTGATGGTCCAGCGGGGTCAGGACGCCATTTCTGACCTCCTTTGCAAGGAGCATGTGACGTCGGCGTCACGTCGGAGTGACGCGGCGTCACGTGATTCCCCGCGGGTTCGCTCCGGGACCCTCGTTCGACCCAAAAGGAACTTTTGGCCAGCTTGGGGGGGCCTCCTGGCTACCACATACAACAACTACCTCTGAATGTACAAAATTGATCCTTTTGCAGATGATACCATTACAACAGAGCAAGAACTTGCTGCTAGATTGGAAGAAGATACAAATCCTGACAGGAACTGATCAAAAACACAGATAAGAACCATAATAGCAAGAAAATTTGGTCCTCAATAAAAAAAACCACTTAACGATTCATGGAAGGCAGAACAAAACTGCAACTGAAAAATTGTTGCAGACGTGCGAGGAGTATTTCTAACTTACTGCTGATTATATCAGCCCCGCGTTATTAAAAAATTGTTTCAGCTCCTACTGGCCCTTTTATTCCATCATTGGCATTAGTGTGGGTGTGTAATCTTTTCTTGTCCAGGTACCCGGAGTCACTCAGTATGGATAAATCACATCGGGAGAGAGAAGGATCCAGGATGGATGGACCAGCGATCTCTGGGGGCTACAGTCAAGCACTGATCCTGTCTGGAGCTGCAGCACTTTTACTTAACTCCTGCCATGACCTAGGCGCTAAAAAATCCACATGGAAAACCACTTGTAATTACCCACACAAAAACCCGCAGCAGGTTTTGCACAGCGTCTTATATCAGCCACTATATGAGATATGGCCTCTGGGACTTTATATCTGGGACTACCAGTCTGGAGGCCCCTAAATTTAGGCCTACTATTCATTTTCCTAGATTTAGACTTCTAAATTAGGTGTCTAATTCTGAAAATCAGTGCTAAGTTCATAACCTTTGTTTCCTCACCCTAACTCTTTCCCTGAATTCCACCCCCCCACCCCCCATTTTAGGATTCTAAATTTAGGATCGTAATAATACTAGTGCCCTAAATTTAGGTACTAAGCCCTAGTACAGTTTCATAACAACCAATCTGGGAGCCTAACTCCAACAGTTAGGCGCCTAAGCCCCTTGAAAATTGTACACTGTACCTAGATGACTACTGAAAATCTGTCTCATGCATATTCATTGTGGATATCCTGAAAACCAGGTCTGTTTGTGGCTCTTGAAGACCAAAGTTGGCCAACCTGTCCTAACCAATGGGCTGAATGAATTTGTGTGTGCCCAGCAAAGCTAAGAGTCCTGGAAGACTGCAGAACTCCCCATTTCCCTGCAAAAGAATCATTAAGTGCTAGATTCTTCTGCTCCCTGCAGCAAAATATTTAGTCAGGGACACATGTTTCTGTGATGCTTTTCTGTAATTGCTAGTTCATCACAGTTTCACTAAGTTATTCCAGGGGAACATGGAAACACTTCTCACTTAATTTAAAAAGCATTTACATACTAAAAATTGGGTTTTAGATGTGTAAATACATGTTACATGGATTCCGAAAACACCACAGTACAGAAACCTTACTCCTCAACCTATCAAACACAATCATAAGAGGTTTCAACAATAGCCAATGATACATCCTCATTCTACTAGATTTATCTGCCGCCTTTGATATGGTCAAACATAAAAGCCTAATATGCAGGTTATCTGAAATTGGACTAACTGGTAAAACACTAAATTGGTTCACCTCCTTCCTCCTCAACAGATCATTTCAGATAAATATTAACAACTCCATCTCAGAGTCAATTCCACTGGAAACTGGAGTTCCACAAGAATCTGCCCTATCAGGCACACTGTCTAACATATACCTCCTCCCATTATGTCAACTACTCTCGAGTCTCGGCATCACATACTTTATGTATGCCGATGACATCCAATTAATCAACCCAGTAACAAACACTTTAGAGAATGCACTTAAACTCGCAGCCACATATCTCACTAACACATAAATTCTCCTAAATCAAATGAGACTCTGCTTAACATAGATAAGACAGAATGTATACTACTCGAAAGAAAAAGCTCAGGAGACCACCCTAATCACACTATTCAAATTGACAACACCATCATCAAGCTAAAAGAAAATGTGAAAGATCTTGGAATATGGCTTGATCCAGAAACGAACTTCAAAAAACACATAGCAATGAAAATCAAAGAGGGTTTCAACAAACTATTAATTCTCAAATGCCTAAAACCACTCCTAAACCAACCCGAATTTAAAACCATACTATAATCCCTGATTTCACACGCTTTGATTACTGCAATTCGCTACTGTTAGGTCTGCAGAAAACAACCACACGTCCGCTTCAAATATTACAGAATGCCACAGCTAGAATACTTACCGGCCACAAAAAAACAGATCACATCACCCCTGTACAAAAAGAACTGCACTGGCTACCCATGGAAAAACGAATATAGAGTACAAAATGCTATCCATCATACACAAATCAATACATAACAATGAAGTCGATTGCCTAAATACCATAATACAAAAACATAACCCATAACGTAACACAAGATCATCAAATAAAGCCCTGCTAGCTATCCCCTCAGTCACGGCTGCGAATCTTACTACAGTAAGAGAAAGAGCGGTCTCGATAGCCAGTCCACGTCTCTGGAATACCCTACCAGAAAACCTAAGATTACAAAACAACACAAAATTATTTTAAATACTACTCAAAACTTGGTTATTTTGACAAGCCTACAAGATGGCATAGGTTAAACAATGGATGTATAACTCTCACTGTAGTGTTTTTGAAGGGATTTTAGCCACGTAACAAATGGTCAAAAAGAATAGCCAAATGTCCCAATTAAATATAGTACTGAAAAACACCGTGTTACGGATTTTTTTTATCTCATTATGAATGGGCCTCATATATAGGCATAAAGCTCATTGTGTGTGAGCAAGGGTTATTCAATGCCACATTTTAATCATAGGTCCAATAATGATTTTTTCTTCACTTATGCTTTCACCAGTAGTGACCCATCTATTGCAACATTCATTAGTCTTTATACATTATAGTAACATGTTTTAATTTAAATGTTACTTAGCTTCTTTGTAATTCATAGGAGAAACGCTGTTTTTAAATTCATGAGGCTGAGAGTCTCGGAGTCCGACACGAACCGTGTTTCGGCAGGAGCCTTCGTCCAGGGGCCGAAAGTCTACAACATTGAAACAGTCAGATAAAGAAAACAGCATTATGTAAAATATTGCAATAATAAAATGCAGTGGTACTAACGTGCTAATAGCTTTCTTCATTTCCTTTAGTACTTAGGCATAGAAGCAATCCTCTGCTTTATCCCTTATGTCTGCATATCAGTATCCCAGATCATAGAAGTCAGGGCCCTCGGTTGTTGTCTGAATCCAATTTCTCTTCCTTCCTTCCTTCCTCACCCCCTCCCCCCTCCAGCCGTCTAAGCGGGGAGCAATATTGCAGTTCCATTAAATACAAAACAATTTCTTACTTGAAATAATTTGGGTGGACTACATAGCTGTGTTCAAGCAACCATCATAAAGCACTGGGTTCAGTTGTATTTTATCTGATAACCCATGAGCACAAGCTTCTGTGTGCTTGAGGGTATAATCATCAGTCACTTGAAAACAGATATTTTTTGCTTTTTGTTTGCAATTAAATTTATAGCATTAAATGCACTTATCTGGTGCTTGTAACTGAAGCTCTTCTATGTAGTCCACCCAAATTATTTTAAGTAAGAAATTGTTTTGTATTTTTTTTAGTTTTCTTTTTTCTTACATCTAGCGGTTCACATAATATAGCAGTTGCATTAAAAACATCAAGGCATATTGGTTAAGGGAAGTAATCTCCTTGCCTTCTGCTAAGAGTGGTAACTGCCATACCAGCAAGTTACCCCCCCTGCATGCTTTTCTCATTTCCATCCTCTAGCCTTTATGGCTCCTCAGTGTTTATCCCATGCCCCTTTGAATTCTTTGACTGTTTTCAACTTCACCACCTCCTCCGGAAGGGCATTCCAGGCATCCACCACTCTCTCCCTGAAGAAATATTTCCTGGTATTTGTTCTGAGTTGTCCCCTCTGGAGTTTCATTTTGTGTCCCTTAGTTGTATTGTTCTCTTTCTAACAGAAAAGGCTTGAAGTTTAGGCATTATTAAAACCTTTTAGATACCTGAAGGTTTGTATCCTATCTCCCCTGCACCTCTTCTTTTCCAGGGAATATATATTTCGATCCTTCAGCCTCTTTCCATAGGACTTCCGATCCAGACCCCACACCATTTTGGTCTCCCTTCTCTGGACCGCCTCCATCCTATCTCTATCCTTTTTGAGATACAGTCTCCAGAACTGAACAGCATTCCAGGTGAGGCCTCACCTGTTATTCCTCGCTCTGTGCAGCCCAGCATTCTTCTGGCTTTAGCTATCACCTTGTCACATTGCTTCACCTTCTTCAGATCACCAGTCACTATTACCCCAAGATCCCTCTCTTGGTCCATGCACAAAACAAGAACATATGGGGCCCTAAGTGTCTTATGAGAATGAAAAAGGCAAGTGGCAAGAAACCTAAAAAAAACTCTGCTGGTTAAACAAACATCTATTTCCCTGAAGCAAAATCATCTCCACTTTCCCAAATTTCTTTTCTTTTTTCCAGCGACCTCCCTTGCAGCACAGGAAGTAAACCCCACCAGCTGAAATGTTTGTTCTTTCCTTGCAGCTCCCTGAGCATGGGGATTTTACAGTTAACTCTCTAGGGTGACCAACTGACCAGTTTTAAACTGGACAGCCTAGTTTTAAAACTTGCTTTACAGTGTCCAGTTACAATGATAACTGGACATTGTAAAGCCTGCTTAAACAAGCCCCGGTCTATCTCAGGGCAGGCTGGGCATTTCAAGAGTCGATCAGTGGTGCCCCCAGCGTAGCACCAATCAGCTGCCTTAAGGCTGGCTTAGCAGCACAGCTGCAAAAAGGAAAAGAAAGCATGCTTTGCCTGCCCTGAGCATGTGCCTCTCATGCAAGGACAGTAGAAGCATGTGTGTGTGTGTGTATGAGCCAGAGGAAGCATGTGAGTGTGTGTGTGTGAGAGACAGAGGAAGCGCATGTGTGTGTGTGTGTATATGTGTGAGAGAGAGAGAGAATAAAGGAAGTCTGTGTCTCACACACACAGGCTCCCTGCTCTGTGACACACACACAGTCCCTCTGTCTCTCATTGAGAATGTATGTGTGTGTGTGTGTGTGTGTGTGTGTGAAAAAGACAGAGGAAGTGCACGTTTGTGTGTGTGTGAGAAAGACAGAGGAAGCGAATATGTGTGTGTGTGTGAGAGAGACAGAGGACGCGCATGTGTGTGTGTGTATGTGTGTGCATATGTGAGAGAGAGAGAGAGAATAAAGGAAGTCTGTGTCTCACACACACAGGCTCCCTGCTCTGTGACACACACACAGTCCCTCTGTCTCTCATTGAGCATGTATGTGTGTGTGTGTGTGTGTAAGACAGAGGGAGCATATTATGTGTGTGTTTGTGTGTATGCACACACGGTCCTGAAATCGAATACTGTGTAATCAGAGACACCAAGCAACTGGTCTTTGAAGAGAGATAATTTTTATTGCCGGCAAGACACAGCTGACTAAGGTCAGTAATACTGCGTGCCCCCGCCCCTCAGGGTGCCACCTTAAATACATTCCATAGTTCTTATCTTTACACATGCATCTTACACATTACTGAGCAAGCATCACATATTACGACTGAGGGGCTGGGCACCGCCCCCTTGCGAGCGTGGCATCTTCCAGATTTTTCCCTTTGTTCTTGCTTCATGTCAGAATATCTTGACGAAAACAACATCCTCACCTCAAACCAATTTGGCTTTCGCAAGTCTATGAATACCGAATCATTATTAACATCATTATCAGACACTATCATTTTCAACCTAGAAAAGGGCCAACCTTGCCTCCTCGCTCTCCTTGATCTTTCATCAGCGTTTGATACCGTTAACCACTCATGCCTCCTGCAACGCCTAATAGACATTGGCATTGCAGGAGTAGTTTTTAACTGGTTCAAATCATTTTTGGAGAACAGAACATACAAGGTCAAGATAAATAACAAAGAGTCCCACACCATCGAATCCAAAAGGGGGGTACCACAAGGATCATCCCTCTCCCCGACTCTTTTCAATATTTATCTACTCCCACTTTGTCAACTTCTCACTAACCTTAAGCTAAGACATTACCTATACGCGGATGATATTCAAATCCTCATCCCTATAGAAGATTCCATATACAAAGCCATATCATTCTGGAATAAATGTCTGTCAGCTATCAACAATCTACTCACCAGCCTCAACTTGGTTCTAAATAAAAACAAAACTGAAATCCTCATTATAACTCCGGAAAACTATACCCCTTCCTCACATTCTAACACTAATCAACATCCGGTCACCACAGGGCTCTCCACCACACAACAAGTTAGAGATCTGGGAGTCATCATAGACAACAGACTCAGTCTCAACAAATTCGTCAACAACACAACAAAAGAATGTTTCTTTAAACTTCAAACATTAAAGAAACTCAAACCTCTCCTCCTATACAGAGACTTCCGCATGGTTTTACAAGCCATCATACTCCCAAAGCTGGATTATTGTAACTCTCTCCTCCTAGGCCTTCCAGCATGTACCATCAAACCACTTCAGATGGTCCTGAACGCCTCTGCAAGAATTCTATCAAATGCCAAAAAGAGAGATCATATCACCCCAATTCTCCACCATCTCCACTGGCTTCCAATTAAATACAGGATCCAGTTCAAGTCTTTAATGATGATACATAAGGCCTTACACAACATCGCACCTCTCAACCTAACATTCCAAATTCAATTACACACATCTGTGAAACCAACCAGAAGCGCCTATCAGAACAGACTAATCACACAACCTATGAAATCCGTTCTGAGGAAACGTGCATTATCCACAGCAGGCCCTTCACTTTGGAACTCGCTCCCTCCAGACCTTCGTTTAGAACCATGCCACTCTACATTTAAAGGGAAACTTAAGACTTGGCTTTTCAAACAAGCTTTCCCCTAGAGCCAAGAACACGAAGAAAAGTCTTTTCAAGCCCACAACGAGTTATTCAGATCTATTTTTTTCTTCCTTTGTTAATCAGAAATTTACACATGCTGACTTCAATGTAAAACTTATTACTTTGTTTTTGTTCAATGTAAAACTTCTTTTATTCTGTTCTATGTAAACCGCTATTTGTAGCGATAGTTACTGTTCTTTGTGAACCGGGGTGATATGTATATTATACAGGAACCTCCGGTATATAAATTAATTTAAATAAATAAATAAATGTCATGTGGGCACTAAACGTCAGGAAGTCATTCTATGTTTCAGCTGTTTTGAAATATGGCTTTACTATTTTGATTGATTTTTTTATATTTCTTGATTGTATTGTTTTGAGGAATGGTAATATTTCTGCTTTTCCATTTCTGCACTGCAAACAGAGTCTAGCTTGTTGCAGTTTCCAGTTCAGTTTTTTTGTCTGCACGTTTTTATTTATATTTTATGGATTCTTTTATTCTGTATTAGGTGAGGGTTTGTCTCTGTTTTCCATCTATAATTGAGTTGAGCTATTCTGCTATTGTTATGGGAGATTTACTATATTGTAATTGTAATTCAGTTTACTCATGGGGGAGCTGCTGTGCAGCAGGAACCTAACATTGGCCAGAGAGGCTAGAAAAGGAATTTATGCAAATATATGCAAATGAGCGGCAGGCGGAGAGGGTGATCCTGCCCTCTGTTCTTGAAGTGTCCAATCCAGGTCTGTGGAAAAGTTGGCAACCCTCTAACTCTCCAACCTTGCAGCTGCACTACTTTCAAATAGTATAAACAGCAGGGTCTGAATTGTCCTTTGTTATAAAATCCCCACTACATTTCTTTGTCACTCTTCTTCACACAAAGACTGGAGGTCCTGGTCAGCTCTCCGACACCCAGCTCTGGGACCCTGGGTCTGTCTGCCCCTGAGAAGCCACAGTTCTCTCGTCCTCTCTAGAAACACTTCTCTCCCTGACTGCACAGCTCTCAGCCCTGGGTCACCCCCCTTAGAAAGCTCAGACAAAACACAAACAGATTTTTTTCCCCCCTTTTTTGTTCACTCCCAGATAAGGCAGCAGCTCTTCCTGGTTGCTGGCCAGCTCCCGTAGATTCACCAAGGTCAGGTGACTTCCTCTTCCTCTGCACTGTGTCTGGTTAACCATATAACTTCTAGATCTACAGATACATACTTCAGACAAAAAGTTGGTAATTCCCGTGTTTAAAATACAGACAGTCCTTTTTGGCATCTCTCTTCTCCAGCAGTGTTTATTGCAGTATTAAAGACCTTTTAATGCAGGTCTGAGTCACAGCTGTAATAAAATCAATCTTAAACAATTGTTCTTTCACAATATGAGGTTCCAGCACAACATACGCTGAAAGGGGTAGTGACCAGGATTATGGAACCCTGCCACACTTTCATTATTTTATTGAGTTTATTTAAAGTTAGCAAGAGCAGGTACAGAAAAAAAGGACCTATCTGAATGGTCAAGATGTCCGGAGAATAGTGACCAGTGCTGGAGCATCATTACCACTGCTACCTCAGCCTGTGATGGATATGGAGATTACACCATGGACAATTAAGAGTTCACTCCCAGTCTACACTATTCCCACACAGAGACACACATATATTTCTGATTAGAAATAATAGAGGTAAAATCAAGTTACTCACCTGTCCTGGCTCAAGCATAAAAAGAACACTAACTATCCAACAACTCCCCAGTAGAAAATTTTAACTTTTTGCAGACAGAGTTTGTAGGACCTTCATGACCACGGCTTGGAAATAACAGCAAGCCGTAATGTCTCACCCCGAGGAGGGGACGGATTAGCTTTGTTGAACAGAAGAGAA
Organism: Rhinatrema bivittatum; assembly: GCF_901001135.1. Taxonomy (NCBI): domain Eukaryota; kingdom Metazoa; phylum Chordata; class Amphibia; order Gymnophiona; family Rhinatrematidae; genus Rhinatrema; species Rhinatrema bivittatum. The sequence goes on along the minus strand of NC_042619.1, from coordinate 130,833,878 downwards.
CAATTCTGGATTTTTAATTTAGATGTAATCGCGCCTAAAGGACTTGATGAGATTATCAATTGGTACTCTTTGATCTGACTCATGACATCATGACGTCTGCGGGCGCTCCAAACGAAAAGGAGTCTGACGCCATTTTAAAGGCTTTCTATATATATTAAAAAATAGAGACAGGCAAAAGCACTGGGGACAGACCGAGATGCTAAAAACACGGCGATAGCCACTGAGAGCACGGTGAATTTGGAAGAAAAACCCCCTGAAGCAGAACGCAATTGAAACATGGCCATGTCGGGGTGATGGATAAGTTGGACATTTGAGCTAAGTTTTGAATATTTTTCTTGCTCTCCTTCTTGGGTTTAAAATAGTGTGCGATCTATCTGTCCCAGGACTTTCATGACTTTTTATAAAAATATACAAATATAAAAATAAGTTATTTAGAAAGTGGTTGATGATAAATTAAAATAAAGTTGGACCAGAGGTCTATACGGCTTGCTGTTATTTCCAAGCTGTGGTCATGAAGATCCTACAAACTCTGTCTGCAAAAAGTTAAAATTTTCTACTGGGGAGTTGTTGGATAGTTAGTGTTCGATCTGTATTTTCTTCAGATTTCTGAGGTATATTGGGCTTTGTGGTTGATTTTTGAATCAAGCATAAAAAGAACATTTAAAAGAACCTTACAGAGAAAATTCAGCAAATAATTGTTCATTGTTTATGAAGGGTCATTAAGAGAAAAACAATACTTATCTAATAATGTGATCGTTGTAGAATCCTGCAAGAAGTGGAAAGGGAGAGAGTTAAAGGGAAAGAAAACACTCCAGGTTCAAAATGTACTACATTTATCAATGTTAGCTGAGTACTTAGCTGAACAATGTGACCTGTATAGGAAAATAATGTTGTTAGAAATTTTTTTGTGTTAGGAAAAAAATAGCATTTGTGCTAATAGTCTGAATGCTTATCTGCATTCACGGTTTCCTTTGGAGAAAAACCCACTATAAATATAGCTGAGGCTGACACCTGTTTTACATTGTATTTATCAAGTCGCTCAAAACAAGTGAGGATATTGAACTCCACTTCTTCCTAGTTTCTATAGTGGAGTACCACAGGGATCATCACTGTCCTCGGCTCTTTTCAATATCTTTCTAACTCCACTATGACATCTATTGTCTACCCTAGGCTTATCTTACAAATTATTTGCAGAGGACATCCTGTTTTTCCTTCCCATCAAATCATCATGGTTTTTAACTCAGTATTTTCTCATTCTTTGCCTTTCCAGTATTAAGACATGGCTCTCCCATAACAGATTGGCTCTCAATTTAAAAAAAAAAAAAAAAAAGATGTCATTATTTATGATTGTTCCATCAGATTTACAATGCTAGTGAACTTCACTTTTGATGGTCACATCATTCCCATATCCAAAAAGGTTTGTAATTTAGGAATTACTTTTTGATCCAAAATTGAGCATGAAACCACATATCTGCTCTGCTCAGTTGTTCAGATTGTTAATGCCAAGCAAATACTTTGACTACATATTGAGCCATTACTGAATCCTTCAGCCTTTAGAACCATTCTGCATGCATTCATTTTTCCATTGATTGACTCACTATTCATTGGGCTACCACATAATACACTACAATCTTTAAAAATCATCCAAATTCAGCAGCTAGAATGCAGTAGAGATCACATAACACCAGTCCTGTTTTCACTACATTGGTTACGCATACAGTGATGCATCCAATAAAAAAATAGCTACCATGATCCATAACCTAGTGCACAACCTTAACTCCCCTTGGGATAGCACCACTTTGAGAATTTACACACACACAGCCTTAGGTCCTCTGAGCAGCAGCTCCTTGAAATCTTGACTCCTCGACAAACTCGCCATGAATCCACATGAGAGAGGGCCTTTTCCATAGCTGGCACCACCCTTTGGAAACTTTACCTTTGCAATTACGAATCATTTCTGACTCAAAGATTTAAAAAAAAAAAAATCCCTGAAATCTCATGTGTTCAGTATCGCCTTCATAGATCTTATAGAAGAGTAACATTCCACCTTAAGTGCTGGGTCCCTTCCTCCATTGTCCAGACAGATATTCAATATTTTGTTTTATTTGTGTTTAATTGCTCGTTGTTTTAATATGTATGGTTTTTTTGTAACCTGCCACGAATAATGGAGCAGGCAGACTATAAGTGGTTTAAAATAATTAACGAGCGAATTTTCAAAGGGCTGCGTGCGCAAAAATTGGGACTTATGCTCGTGGCCAGGCCCTGTGTGCACTGCACGCCTTTTCAAAAGGGCCCGGCCATGCACACAAGGGCCGGACCATGCACACAAGGGCCGGACCCCAAAAAAGGGCCAGGCTGGGGGTGTGGTCTGGGTGGAGAGAGGCGGAGCAGGATGGAGGCCGCCCGGGTCAGCGGCTATTAGCCACTGTTCCGGGAAAGCACATGGCAGCTGGCTGCTGGCGCATGGAACTTGCTTCTGTTCCAACGGAGCAGTAAGGAAAAAGAAACAAAAAAAATGGGGATGGTTAGGTTAGGTTAGGGATCGGGGAGGAGAGGGGAAGAGGAAGGAAGAGCAGGGTTAGGGATAGGAAAGTTCCCTCCCAGTCCGCTCCTTAATTGGAGCGGACTGGGAAGGAAGTGGGAGAGGCCCGATTGCGTCGCCGCACGTAGTTTACTAAAATTCACCCCCCTGCCTGTGCTGCCCGCACATGCGCATGCAGATTTTAAAATCCGGTGCACATGTGATTTTACTACATGTGCGTGCCGGCGCGCGCACATGGATGCACCGATTTTATAACATGCACGCGGCCGGAATCGCGCGCACATAGACACCCGCACGCTACTTGGAAAATCTACCCCTAAATGAATGGCAAAATAAGGGCCTGGTTTACTAAGGCTTTTCATTCCTTTCTGTGTCTATGGGAACAAGGCTTAGTAAATGAGGCCCTAAGCGCTTGAACTTTATCTATAATAACCAAGTAATGTGGAAAATGGCATTATTTGTTCTGTTACGATGATATTAATCTTTTGAATCCTAAAATTTCAGTCTTGTTCTTCCAACCGTTTTATCAGAAATCCTCCATCCAAACCTGGAGTAGCAAACAGTTTTCTTTTGTCTTTCCATCCTAGCCCCTCTTTCCAACCCCTGGGGAAAAACAATGACAGGGTGGGATTTCCCCAAATTGCCAAGAAACCCTGTAGAGGGTCACAGTAGGCCCCTGTGCAGAAAGTACCTGGGACCCCGATGCCCTTGTGTAGATCCCCGGAGAAGGGCATCGGGGGTCCCAGGTACTTTCATCCGGTCTTGCCCCAGAGCCACTGTGTACTGCACAGCAGCGGGAGGGGCCTGGCGGGAGTGTCGCGTAACCGTTTTCCCCACCGCAGACGGTTTGCGGTATCAGAAGAGGGAGTTCCAAAGCTGGCATGGGGGTGTGAGGGGCGGTCTCTAAAGAGTCTCCTGAGAAGGGTCTGGGAGTCAGAGGACGCCCCTGATGCTGACTGATGAACTGTATTATTGTGACTGTTTGGATTTTGCTTTCTGCTGTGAATGTTATCTGAAGAAGGTATACTTTTTTGTCAAATCATCACCGTTCCACGTACCTGGGTAAACTTTTATTTTATTTTATTTTTAGAATAACCCCAACTTGTTTTGGCTGGGCTGTTTTTTTTTTTTTTTCTACTTGAGGCAACCAAGAGGTTGAGATCTCTTAAGGGCCCTGCAGCACGTCTTATCTCTCTGTCAGAAGAACCTGGGAGCCCCCTGGGATCTATGATGGCCCCTACTGTCCTAGGAGAAAGTGGAACAGAGATTACATTAGTTTATATCAGTCTTGCTACAAGGGCTGCTCCATTCAGTAGAACTATATTCCTGTTTTATTTTACCCAAAGGGCTAAAGTCTGTCAATTCATTTGACCTTTACAAGGTAATAGTCCCTTGCAGTTTTTTTGTGTAAATGTCCATTACTTCAAAGCATTTTTCTCAGGAGCATTTTTCTCAGGAGGCTCTTTCTCCCACCCACTGCCCTTCCTCCTAAAAGACCATTGATTAGGGTTTACAACTGCAATAACCCTCCCAGAACTAGTTGCTACTAAAATAAATGACCATTCTGTTAAATGTTAAATAATGAGTCATAAACTGCTGAGAACTACCAATTTCTTGTGGATTACTTCTGGAATAAATCTGAGTAGGAAGTGTAGCTAATTAAAGTCTCGCGCACACATCTCATGGAGCGTAATGAAAATTTAGAAAAAGAAATCTAGCAGAAGAAACTTCGGTGTGCAGACTGAATATGATGAGGTGGTTAGGAAAAGAAATTGTGCTTTTGGCTCAGAGTTTGTGCTATTTTTGTACCTCTCCACTTCTACAAATGATAACAAGGTAATGAAATAGATGAGAAAGTATACATGTTCCAATACCAAATCCTTTAGGAAGGAGTACATTCAGATCGAGTGGATACTCAAATTCCACAGTTCTATTAAACAGCAAATGTGGAAGTTAGTGTTTGCATTAGAATAATAATAAATCAGAACTAGGAAAGCATTCAAATAATTGGTATCTTATGGAGAGGAAGATATGATCCCTCTTTACAGCAGTGACTGACAGAAAACTTCTTCACCATAGCAACCAGTGTGTTAAATCACAAGATAAGGACATGGGCCTGCAGTCTGACATATCTAAGGGAAAGAAGCAGTTCAAAAGCTTTTGCATAATCAAATGTATAGATAAATATTCCAAACTATTTAATGCCCTATCTATTCAGTATGGAGATTTTTCACAACTAAACTAAGAAAAATGCATGCCCAATAAAGGAGATTTCTAATACTCCAAGAGCAACATTTTGCAGAAAAGTAGATAGAATATGAATAATAGATATCTTTATTGTCTTTTCATTGTGGTGAAAACATGCATGTTCTTCCCTGGCTTCCTTATTAGCATAAGCAAAACGTAAGCATGGCTTCTTAAGCAGCTGCACGCTAGCAAATAGAAATATGTATATAAACCTTAGTTTACCCAACATTGACAGTGTAATAATACTGCTCATCCACCAACTCCCTATGGAAACAGCAATGCAATGTGAAGCCTTATACGCTGGCCGCATGCCAAGATGGATTTAAGGGTTTAAAGCACATTTACTATATTTAGGTTTTCACAGTTTCTTTGTAAAAGGAAAATGTCTTTTTTTTTTTCCAACAGCTCTTCCCTTAGGCTGACCAAGCGCTTGGCATAGAGAATAGAAAATAGACAAGCTGACCTCATGGCTTCTGTTTAGTCAGGCTGCAAAGTCACTGCACCAGCAACCATTCAGAAGGAACTTTACAAATGTAAAACAGCAATGCCTTCTCTGAAACAGGGGCTAAAATGATAAACAGCTCATGAGAGGAAACTGGATGTTTCAAAAAAAAAAAAAAATGTTTGAAACTGTTTTTTAATCTTGTATATTCCCAGAGCCAAACATAGGGCAGAATGAGATGCTGTCGGGTGTGGATGATGTTTTTGGTTATATATATTCTACCAAGGAGAGGATGATTAAGTATCTATCTAAAATACAAAAGTATCTTTTACTCTACTATTTTTGTCTTTCTATTGTTATAAAAATGCAGAGCATTAGTGAGGCCCTTGTTCTGTTAGATAGCTAGCACTCATCTCCATCCCAGTTAGGAGGAAAATCTTTAAAAAAAGGATTCAATTAGCATTTTTAAACAACATACTATTAACCCTGATTTTAGTGACTGATTAATTTTATTCTTGTTGCTGGTCATTCACTAACTAAGTCACCCGGGGCTCGATATTCAAACTTAGCCACTTAAGTAAGTTAGCGAATAAGTCTTATCCAGCTAACTTTAGACCTGCTATTGAGGGGTCTAACTTATCCAGTTAACTTAGCTGGAAAGGTCTGAATATAGTTTCTTATCCAGCTATGGCCTGGATTTATCAAAATGCACTAAATATCTAATGCGATAGGAAAAGGGACATGTTTTATGGTAATAAAACATTTCCCTTTTTTTATCGCAATTTGTGCTAATACCTATGCGAAGCACTAAGTTACTGCAAATTGCGATAACTTTTTCACAATATGCAATAAGGGCCCTTCTACAACCAGTCGGGCCGATACAGTAAAAACGTGGGAGAGCAGGTGAACATTTTCCTTTCAGAAATTAGCGCCTACCCAAAGGAGTAGTATCTTAATTTATTTAAATTAGGCCCCGCGTCTCTAGCGCCTCTTTTTTGACGGAAGCGGCGGCTGTCAGCGGGTTTGACAGCCGACGCTCAATTTTGCCGGCGTCGGTTCTCGAGCCCGCTGACAGCCACGGGCTCGGAAACCGGACACCAGCAAAATTGAGCATCCGGTTTTCGACCCGACAGCCGCGGGCCCATTTTAAATTTTTTTTTTTTTAATTTTAAACTTTTGGGGCCTCCGACTTAATATCGCATGTTGCGGGCGCTATTAGGTTCGAGGGGGTTGAACGCGCATTTTGGACACGCTGTTACCCCTTACTGAATAAGGGGTAAAGCTAGCGCATCCAAAATGCGCGTCTAAATGCTGGCTAACAGTGCACTCTGTCAGAGTGCACTGTTAGCCAGCACTGTACTGTAATGGCCTGAGAGAGAGAGACAGACTAGCCATAATGCCCTCATCCTAGGTAGGTATTTATATCTCTATAGGAGGCCCACCTATGGTAGTAACTCGAGGTGAGGTTTAGGTATTAGTGTAGGGGTTAGGGGCCACTTTGACATTCAAAATGAGACATACGAACAGAACAGTGCTCTCTTGGTCAGCCTAAGGGAAGAGCTGTTGAAAAAAGAAAAATTACATTTTCCTTTTACAAAGAAACTGTGAAAACATTGTGCAATGGTCTCTCAACCTAGCTTGATGGACTCTCAATGTTCTCTTAACCTAGCTTGATGGACTTATCAAGCTAGGTTGAGAGAACATTGCACAAATCTCATCTTTGGGTGAGTTTCCTCACTCCGAAGGTCATCAGATCTTCACAAGAGCCCACTGTTCTGTTCGTACATCTCATTTTGAATGTCAAAGTGGCCCCTAACCCCTACACTAATACCTAAACCTCACCTTGCGTTACTAGGTGGGCCTCCTATAGAGATATAAATACCTACCTAGGATGAGGGCATTATGGCTAGTCTCTCTCTCTCTCTCTCTCTCTCTCTCTCTCTCCCCCCCATGGTTGTAGAAGGGTCCTGACAGTTAAGCTAGCTTCAGGAGCTAAAAATGGCATCTGTGAAATAAAGTGTCCTATCACACATCTTAAGCTAATGAAAAAGGTGTAGTTAAAATAAAATACACTTTAAAGCCGTGCAATATGGCTTCACAAAATTGTTAACGCGGACACAAATCACACCCCAAACTCCTCCCTTTTTTCTGATTTGCATCGCACCATGCGTTATGGTGCTTTTGCATGCGTTAAGCCCGTTTAACGCCTTATAGCAATTTGATAAATGAACCTGTATGTTTGCTGGATAAGTTGTAAGTTGCTCCTCCCAGAAATGCCCATTTCCCAGCACCACTTAGCCAGATATCTGGATGCCACTTATCCGGCTAAGTACTTAGCCGGATAAGTGGCATCCGCTAAATGTGGCCAGGTATTCAGCCACCGCTGCTTAGTCAGATAAGTTCTTACTTATCCAGCTATGTGGCATTGAATATTGATCTACTAATTATCAATTTAAAAACCAGGGAGGATAATTTTTAAAGAACTGCGTGTGAGTCCATATAAGTGAATATATGACTGAATATAGATCTACCCTAGTATTTTATAACTTGTGCGTATCATATGTACACAGGTTATAATATACGCATAAATCTACCCTGCAACATTTGCGGGTATATATAGGTATGCACAAATATAGAATTAACCAGATAAGTCTCAAAAAGTGCTAGTTATTCGGCTGTCTTATTTAGCTGGATAAGTAGCACTTTTTGAAATGCATCTAGCTATCTTTCTTAGCCGAATAAGTAGCACTTTTTGAAACTTATCTGGCTATATGGTGGCATTTAATGTACAGAGAGATCTTCAGGGACATAGTAGAGTGGTCCAACTCTAGTCAAGCAGCCCTTGGGCTGCTTTGGAAGAGCAAAGTCACCTGGCAGGAGACCCTCTCTTTAGTGTGGCAGGAAGTGATCATATAGCTAGGACCTGATCTCCAGAGATGCCTTATTCTGTCACATCAAGGATGTGTCTCCAGGGCCATATGCCCAGGAGGGTAGGGTTAGGGCCGCCATTATAGTGGGTGATTCGCTCATTAGAAATGTAGATAGCTGGGTGGCCGGTGGGCATGAGGATTGCTTGGTAACTTGCCTGCCTGGTGCGAAGGAAATGGACTTCATACACCACCTAGATATGATTTTAGGGAGTCCTGGGGAGGAATCAGCTGTCATGGTACATGTGGTTACCAGTGACATAGAAAGATGCAAAAGGGAAGTTCTGGGAGCCTAATTTAGGCTCAGGAAGGAAACTGAAATACAGAACCTCCAGAGTTGATCTCAGAAATGCTCCCTGTTCCATACACAGGATCCCAGAGGCAAGCTAAATTCCAGAGTCTCAATACATGATTGAGACGATAGTGCAGGGAAGAGGATTTAGATTTGTTAGGAGCTGGGAAACATTCGAGGGAAAGGGGGAGCCTATTCGGACAGGATGGGCTACAACGTAGTTAGAATGGAACCAGGCTGCTAGTACTAAGTTTTAAAAAGGAGATGCAGCAGTTTTTAAACTAGATGATAGGGAAAAGCCAACAGTCACTCAGAAGCTCAAGGCTTGGAATGATGTGTCTTTGAAGGATACTTACAAAATAAGATAGTTACAGCATCTCGATAGAGAGGTTGCAATAAATGCTAAAGTAGCCCAGGTGCCTTTAAGTAAAATGCAGACATAACCAAAAAATTCTAAATTACACCTGTAAACTGAAAAGCAGGTTGTTAATACAAACAAAAAACATACATTGAAATATTTGTATACAAATACTAGAAGTCTAAAAGAAAAGATGGGAGAGTTAGAATGTGTAGCACTAAATGAAGAGGTAGATATAATTGGCATCTCAGAGACCTGGTGAAAGGAAGATAACCAATGGGACACTGTGATACCAAGGTACAAATTATATTGCAATGATAGGATGGATCAAACAGGTTGAAGGGTGGTGCTTTATAGGGATGTGAATCGTTTTTCAACGATTAAAATTATCGTCCGATAATGTTAATATCGTCTTAAATCGTTATAGAACACGATACAATAGAAATTCTAACGATTTATCGTTAAAAATCGTTAAATCGTGTTAGTGCGCACTAACTCCCCGTTAGTGCGCACTAACTCGATTTAGTGCGCACTAACTGAAAATGATACAAATAAACACTTTCCAGGTCACTGAAGGTCAGTTAGGAATGAATATGTGTTCCTATTGGCTGGCTGCCCTCTTATCTATTGATGTTACCAAGGTTACCACTGAGGTGATGGTTGGGGGGATGGGAAATGGAACTGGAAACTAACGAACACCAACAGAAAATGAAACAAAGTGTTCACACTTCCCAGGTCAGTAAAGGTCACTTAGGAATGAATATGTATGTATGTATTCCTATTGGCTGGCTGTGCTCTTATCTATTGATGTTACCAAGGCTAACACTGAGGTAATGGTTGGGGGGATGTGAAATGGAAACAGTTGGAAGCTTGACAAAAAAAGTAATGTAATGATCAGCACTCACGTGACTAGAACTTGTTTGTTTATTATTTTTGTTAGCAGGCACCTGAAATGCTAGTGCATGTTGAATTTGCCAATCACTGTGCATTTTAGAAAGGTGGTCCTGGCTGGAACTGTACACAGTTCAAATATATGTAATTGATTGTTGGTAAGTGTATTTTTTAAGTAGCCACACTGGCACAAGTATGTTTACTTTTCCTCCTACTTAACTCACTAGCTCAGCTTTGTAAGAAGGGCTTCTCTGCTTGTGTGTTTTTGTTTGGTGTGAGGAGAGCAGAAACATCAGATCTTTATTCAGTCTACTACAGTCATCTCTTACAGTGCCCTATCCCTATTAATACCAGGAGTGTTGTGATCTTCCTGCACACAGTGCCCTAACCCTGATACCAGTCTGAGACAGCTCCCTCCCTGCATTACTAGTGAGAGGCTGGTTTCACAGACAGGGGGGAGCTGCCTGACCCTCACTCCTGACTTCCCCCATGTCCCAGCTAGTGAATGGTGTGTGGGTGAGGGGGGGGGAGGATGGTGAAGTCTGAGACAGCTCCCTCCCTGCATTACTAGTGAGAGGCTGGCTTCACAGACAGGGGGGAGCTGCCTGACCCTCACTCCTGACTTCCCCCATGTCCCAGCTAGTGAATGGTGTGTGGGTGGGGGGGGGGGGGGGAGGATGGTGAAGTCTGAGACAGCTCCCTCCCTGCATTACTAGTGAGAGGCTGGCTTCACAGACAGGGGGGAGCTGCCTGACCCTCACTCCTGACTTCCCCCATGTCCCAGCTAGTGAATGGTGTGTGGGTGAGGGGGGGGGGGGAGGATGGTGAAGTCTGAGACAGCTCCCTCCCTGCATTACTAGTGAGAGGCTGGCTTCACAGACAGGGGGGAGCTGCCTGACCCTCACTCCTGACTTCCCCCATGTCCCAGCTAGTGAATGGTGTGTGGGTGAGGGGGGGGGGAGGATGGTGAAGTCTGAGACAGCTCCCTCCCTGCATTACTAGTGAGAGGCTGGCTTCACAGACAGGGGGGAGCTGCCTGACCCTCACTCAAGCAGAGAAGCCCTTCTTACAAAGCTGAGCTAGTGAGTTAAGTAGGAGGAAAAGTAAACATACTTGTGCCAGTGTGGCTACTTAAAAAATACACTTACCAACAATCAATTACATATATTTGAACTGTGTACAGTTCCAGCCAGGACCACCTTTCTAAAATGCACAGTGATTGGCAAATTCAACATGCACGTGTCTGCTAACAAAAATAATAAACAAAGAAGTTCTAGTCACGTGAGTGCTGATCATCACATTACTTTTTTTGTCAAGCTTCCAACTGTTTCCATTTCACATCCCCCCAACCATTACCTCAGTGGTAACCTTGGTAACATCAATAGATAAGAGCACAGCCAGCCAATAGGAATACATATTCATTCCTAACTGACCTTCAGTGACCTGGAAAGTGTCTATTTGTATCATTTTGAGTTAGTGCGCACTAAATCGAGTTAGTGCGCACTAAATCGAGTTAGTGCGCACTAAATCGAGTTAGTGCGCACTAAATCGAGTTAGTGCGCACTAATCGGAAAAAACGATTTTTAATGATTTTTCAACGAAATAATCGTGCCAAACACGATTTTCTTCTCCTGCCACACGATTTCTATCATTAAGACGATATGGAAAACGATTCACATCTCTAGTGCTTTATGTTAAAAAGGGCATAGATTCAAACACAATGAAAGTTCTGCAGGAAACAAAATGCACTTTAGAATCTTTATGGATAGAAATTCCATGTGAGAAGGGGAATAGAACAGCAGTGGGGGTGTACTACCATCCACCTAGTCAGAATGAACAGAAGATGATGAAATGCTAATAGAAATTAGGGAAGCTAACAAAATTAGCAACACAGTAATAATGGGTGATTTCAATTACTACAGTAGTGACTGGGTAAATGTCACATGAGACCATGCAAAAGAGGTAAAGTTTCTAAATGAAATAAATGACTGCTTCCATAAGGCAGCTGGTACGATAACTGACATATGAGGGAGCTATTTTAGACCTAATTCTTAGTGGAACACATGATTTAATATGAGAGGTAATGGTGCTGGGGATTCTTGGCAACTGTGATCATAACATGATCAAATTTGACTTGAAAACTGGAGGGAGGACATTAATGAAATCTACTTTGCTAGCATTTAACTTTCAAAAGGGAGACTATGATAAAATGAGGAAAATAGGAAAAAACTGAAAGGAGAAACTGTAAAGGTTAAGAATTTACATCAGCCATGGACATTGTTTAAAAATACCATCTTAGAAGTCCAAGTCAGATGTATTCCACACATTAAAAAAATGTGGAAGGAAGGCCAAACATCTGCCGGCATGGTTAAAAGGTGTGGTGAGAGAGGCTATTCTCTCAAAAAATATAAAATGGATCCAAATGAAAACAAGAAACAGCATATGCACTGGCAAGTTAGATGCAAAGCATTGATAAGGAAGGCAAAGTTAGAATTTGAAAAGAAACTTGCCATGGAACCAAAAATTCATCATAAAAATGTTTTCAGGTACATTCAAAGGAAAAAGCCTGCGAGAAAGTCAAGAATAAATTAATTCTTAACTTTGGTCTTTACTGAGGAAGATGAAAGTGAGATACCCATGCCAGAAATGATATTTAATGGTAATGAGTCAAAGGAGCTGTAACAAATCTCACTGAACCTGGAAGATGTAATAGGGCAAATTGCTAAACTAAAGAGTAGCAAATCACTTGGACCAGATGGTATACATTCCAGAGTGCTGAAAGAACTGAAAAATTAAATTATATTTCTACTAATAGTAAACTATCATAACATCAGCTACTATACCAGACTATTGGAGGGTGGTCAACTTAATGCCGTTTTTTTAAAAATGCTTTCAGGTGTGATCCAGGAAATTACAGATCGGTGATCCTGATGTCTAGGTTTGGAAAAATGGTTGAAACCTTTATAAAGAACAAAATTACTTTACATATAGATAGTTATAGTTTAATGGGACAAAGCCAACATGGATTAAACCAAAGGAAGTCTTGTATCAACAACCTGCTACATTTTTTGAAGGTGTGAATAAATATGTGGATAAAGATGAAACAACTGATATAGTTTATCTGGGTTTTCAAAAAGCATTTGACAAGGTATCTCATGATAGACTCTTGAGGAAATTAAAAAGTCACCAGCCACTCCACACAACCTCTCACAAACCAAACACTCTCTACAGTCAAAAACCTTGGCATCATACTAGACAATCAACTAAACTTCAAGAAACACATCAACAACCTACTAAAAGACGGATTCTACAAACTCAAAATCCTAAGAAAGCTCAAGCCACTACTATACCCACAAGACTCTCGAACAGTTTTACAGGCGCTTCTCTTCTCTAAACTTGACTACTGCAAAGCCCTACTACTGGGCCTCCCAGCCTCCGCCCTCAAACCCATTCAACTACTCCAAAATGCTGCTGCCAGAGCCCTCACAAACGGCAAGAGGTCAGACCACATCACACCCATTCTCAAAGACCTACATTGGCTTCCAATCTCTCAGAATACAGTACAAAACCCTAACCATCATTCACAAAATCCTCCACAACAACAAAACCAACTGGCTGCCCTCCCCACTTCTCCTCCATACCCCCACACGGAATCTTCACTCCTCAAACTCTGGACTCCTACAAACACTGCCCCCCAAAGCCACTCAATGGATATCTACAAGGGATCAAACTTTTACAATTGCCGGCCCCATCCTCTGGAACAAACTCTCCACGGAACTAAGAACAGATCCATCCACCCAATCGTTCAAGAAAAATCTTAAGACATGGCTATTCCGCAAAGCCTTCCCAACAACACACACGAACCAACCCAAAAACAGGCCCCAACCCTACAGTCAGGGTAAACACTGCCCCCCCCCCCACCACCTCACCAACATATCTAACCATCCACACAATAGACACCAAGCTTCCCTCAACACATTTTCCTCTCATCACGATCCGTCCAACATAAGTCCCTCTTCACTGTCTTTGACACTACAGATATTCAAGGTCTCATTTCCTTCTCTGATACAACATATATCTAATGTTATTTATTGTTAATCTAATGTGAATTACTGTTATTCTATTTTTACTTATGCCATCTTCTCCTTAGCCAATATTAATTACTGTTATTCTTATGTTATTCCATTGTTAATTGTCAATCTATTTTAATTATGCTCTCCATCCACTCCCCTATCAATACTGATTACTGCCAATACTAGCAGTGCTTGGTACTCATGTTACCACTATGACCTCATATTTTTTATCTTTACTGCATTTTGTACCTGGCAAAAGGAAATACCTTGCCTCTTGCACCGTCAAGCTACTTGTAAACTGATGTGATGTGTAAATCGAACACCGCTATATAAAAACAAACAAATAAATATTCAATTATGGACTGAGAACTGGTTAAAAGATAGAAAACAGAGACTAGGGCTAAATGATCAATTTTCTCAATGAAGAAAGGTGAATATTGGAATGCCCCAGGGATCTGTTCTAGAACCACTACTTTTTAATATATTTATAAATGACCTAGAGATGAAAATCACACGTGAGGTGATCAAATTTGCTGATACAAAATTATTCAAAGTTATTAAATCACTGAGGATTGTGGGAAATTGCAAGGGGGACCTTGAGAGATTGGGAGACTGAGCTGATGGCATTTAATGTAGACAAGTGCAAACAACTATAAAGTGATGCACATAGGGAATAACAACCCAAATTAGAGCTACACTATGCAAGGTTCCACACTGTGAGTCACCACCCAAGAAAAAAAACTAGCATCATCATGAATAATACATTGAAATCCTTTGGTCATTGTGTGGTGGTGGCCAAGAAAGCAAATAGAATGCTAGGAATTATTAGGAAAGGAATAGAGATATAAAACAGAGAATATCATAATGGTGTAAGTGCACCTTGAGTATTGTGTTCAAATGTGGTCACTGCATCTCATAAAAGATACAGCAGAATTAGAAAAGATACAGAGAGGAGTGACCAAAATCATAAAGGGGATGAAACGATTCCCCTATGAGGAAAGATTAAAGCGATTAGGACTTTTCAGCTTGGAGAAGAGATGGCTGAATGGAGATATGATCGAGGTCTGTAAAATAATGAGAGGAGTGGAATGGATAAAAACAAATTGTTTACTCTTTTGAAAAGTACAAAGTCTAGAGGACATGCAATGAAGTTACTAGGTAATACATTTAAGACCTATAGAAAAAAATATTTTCTTACTCAACACATAATTAAACTCTGGAATTTGTTGCTGGAGGATATGATAAAATCTATTAGTGTAGCTGAGTTTAAAAAAGGGTTGGACAAGTTCCTGGAGGAAAAGTCCATAAACCATTATTAAGGTGGACTTGGGGATATTGACCTTGTGGGAGCCTGCCAGGTACTTGTGACCTGGATTGAACATTGTTGGAAACAGGAATCTGGGCTTGATGGACTTGTGTTTATTTACTTATTTATATTATCTATGCATTTTTTGTTATTTATTTATATTTTGCTCATACCTTTTTATGGTAGCTCAAGATGACTTACATTAAGATACTCTAGGTATTTATTTTAGATTTAACTCACATCTTTTGATTGGTAGCTCAAGGCTAGTTACATTAGGTATTTCTCTGTCCCTGGAGTGCTTTATAGAACTGAAGCATTTCTCTTTGTTTTATAGGGTGATCCAGATTTTAAAAAGGTATTAAATGATCTTTTCTCCCAGCACTATGGGACTGATATACTAAAGGATTTTTCTCATTTTGTGTCCATGGGAAAATTTATGATAGACAGTAGGACCCATATGGTACTGAATGCCTTTTTAAAATGACCTCCCTATAATTTACCAACTGCAGTCAGAGAGAAAATTCAAAAGTGCTGAAATTACAGAATAAGTGCTGGATTCATTTCAATACACTGTACTAGTAGATAGCTGTACAATACTGAATCCCTTCTAAAAAGACTGTAGATTTTACTTTCCAGCTCATGAAATATCTTGTAAAATGCATTAAATTTTTCAAATTGTATATAAAATGTCTCTGTTAGATGTTGCTCAATCACAGATGTAACTTCCTTCACACCTGAAAAAATATGAAGATTAATGTAATGAAGATTACTCAAGTCATTTGTGAAGAACAAAAGTTGAGCAAGGCACATGGCAGACTAGATATTGGAATGCATGAATATTAATCAGGATTTGATCTGCTCCTTACACACTGTCTTCTGTGAAATGCATTTAAATCGTTCTGCAGCAGTCGCTTTATTAGTCATGCAGATGCAGTAAAATAGCTCTGCAAGAAGTCAGGAGAATGGTGGCAACCCAGAATGTCTGGAAGCTAAAACGTCCCATTGTATTCCTCCACGTTTTGGGAAAGCATTAATCCCCCTCAGATGCAAGCTCTGTTAAATGAGCAGGAATAAAGCATGTGTGTACTTAACAATGGAAATGGTATACTATACTGACTGACTTATGAAGTAGCCGAGACATGGGAGCAACTATCATTCTCCTGGTTCCCATAAATTAACCTTCATTAAAAATGAATTTAAGATGCCTCTGGGTGTTTGTACTCTTTTTTTCTCTCTCTCAGATATCTATAATTAATCCAAAGCAGGATCTCAAGCATCCTAAAAGACAAAAAAAAGGGCCTTGCTAACAGACCTTTCTACACTTGTTAATGACCTTTCCCAGATAGCACTCAAAAATAGGTTAGAATTCTATTTGTTTCAGGTTCCAACAGGTTTCACTCAATCAGCCTTTCATCCCTTGTCTTGTTAAAAGAAACAGGATTATTAGTTGCAGATTACAGATACATAAGCCCAAGAAAACATGGGTTTGGTCAGACAGAGACAGTACTGGAAACTTTCTTCTTTTTCCTTGCCTTAATATCGGCAACTCTTAGGATTTCAATACAAAAATTTAGAGCGAATCCAAACTCACTGGTAGACTAAATGGTATTATAAAGCAGGTGCTTTATAATTAATAACTGGTATTCCAGTAAATAGTTTTGACTGAAAATGCGCACTTATCTAATCAGGTACCATATGAGTAAGAACATTAAGAAATTGCCATGCTGGGTCAGACCATGGGTCCATCAAGCCCAGCATCCTGTTTCCAACAGAGGCCAAACCAGGCCACAAGAACCTGGCAATTACCCAAACACTAAGAAGATCCCATGCTATTGATGCAATTAATAGCAGTGGCTATTCCCTAAGTACACTTGATTAATAGTAGTTAATGGACTTCTCCTCCAAGAACCTATCCAAACCTTTTTTGAACCCAGCTACACTAACTGCACTAACCACATCCTCTGGCAACAAATTCCAGAGCTTTATTGTGCGTTGAGTGAAAAATAATTTTCTCCGATTAGTTTTAAATATGCTACTTGCTAACTTCATGGAATGCCCCCTAGTCTTTTAAGCATTAAACATACAAAAAACTTGTTTGTTTGATTTTTGTATTGCAGATAAAATTTGAAGTCACTATTACAGATGGCTATAGGAATGAAAAGAACAATTAACTTTGTCCTGTTAGATCTATAGGTCCTTGGACAGAGGTAGGAGTGATGCTACTTGAAGGGAGAAGCCCTGCAGGTTCCCACCATTGACAGGCAGACGTAGGTGAAGCAAGGACCCGAAAGGATTTTCATCTATAGCAGCCCTCGTTCCCCTTGGGTTGAGCCTTTTGGTGCCAGGGCTGGCAGGACTTAGGTGGGTCTGTGCTGGTGGAGAAGGATGGTCTGTGAGAGTCAAGACAGGCAGTGGTCGAAGCAGGCAACAGTCAACTGTATCTGATGTGCAAGCAGTGGTCAAGGCAAACAGCGGTCAAGCATATCCAGTATTCAGGCAGTAGTCTAGACAGGCAGTGGTCAGGCATATCTGGTATTCAGGCAACAGTCAAGTGTAGCCAGTGTTGCAGGCTGAGATCAGTACCAGGTATCCATCTGTGGGAGAGGATAGGGGACAGATAGGCAGGGCAGGTAGGCAAGGACAAGCACAGCAGGAAAAAGGCAGTAGACTCACTGAAGAATGAAGACTAACTGTCCAAGAACAAGGACAAGGCTGAAGCAAAGACTGAAAATAACTCCAAGACAAGAAATGACGATAAGGCTGAGACGAGAAGCAACACGCTCTACTGCAAGTAGTGGGACCTGTTGTGAGAGTGTATCTACGTTGGCCTTATATAGGACTGAATGGGTGATGTCATCATCTGGTTCTGTCAGGGCTTTCCTGCTATTGTCCATTTAAATGAGGGAATGCTGGGTGTGTGCACACCTAGGGAGCTGCATGTCAAGATGGGGCCGTCAGCATCCTGCATCATGTAAGATTGGTGGCTTCCTGCCATGTCAGAGGGCAGCGTCCAGCTGCGTGGGGAGCCGGAGTCAGACAGCCACATCAGAAGTGGAGACTGGAGGTCTGGCTGAGGAGGTGAGTGCAGTGGTTCACAGGAGCAGCCCATGAACTGCTGAATGCAACATTTCCATAAGTGGTTCAAGGGTACTAAAACAGATGTCGCATGGATGCTACAGGAAGCTGGAGATCAATAGCCTAACACTAGTTTTTTAGCATATACAATATTCTCATCAGGGGACAACATATGGAATTGTTCTTATTGTACTGACATATGTGACTACTTTTATAAAATAAGATAGCTTTCAGTTGCACGCACCCCTATATACGCATATAAATGGGCGTGTGAAAATCTACTCCTCTATTTTATAATTGCACATATATGATATACTTAGGTTATAAAATATGCACAAATGTACCCTGCAAATTCACGTGTATAAAATAAAACATGCAAATACATACTGCACTAATACAGATAAGTTCTAATATATCCAGCAAAGTAGCGACATTTATCTGGATAAGTTCTGATTTATCTGGTTAAGTAGATAGTAGTAAAGCCTCTGCTTAGCTAGATAAGTCTTAAAAGCGCTACATATCTGGCTAAGTCAGATAGCCAGATAAATAGCACTTTTTAGAATTATTTGGCTATCTGACTTACAGGGTCATTTTCCAAAGTGCGACAGCCCATTATCACATGCATTAGGGCATTATCACACGCGATAACATCCTAACGCTCGCGATAATGGGCTTATCGCAGTGGTAACATTAAAATTAGGAGAGGGGGTGAAGTTAGGGAGGGGTTTAGGGAAATGCTGCCGGCGATAATGTTTTGGACATTATCACCGGCAGTAGCGCGGGAAATAGCACCACCTTTTAGCATGGCGCTATTAGGGCGATAGTGTGCGGCACGTGAAACCGCACCGCCGTGATGCGGCTGGCTGCACACTAGCACCCCTCCACCTTTACCGCGGCAGCTCCTCATTCCACAGGGAATGATGAATCTAGCCCTTAGCTGGATAAGTAGTTCTTATAAGATTTAACCGGTTAAGTAGCGGCTTTGCTGCTGCTCATCTGGATAAGTTCGGACTTGTCCAGATAAGTGCCGCTTTCAAGACTTATCTGGCTAAGTAGTGGCAAACCAGATAAATCAAGATTTATCTGAATAAGTGGCACACAACTGCTACACCTGTGTATTTTTATGTCTAATTTTAAAAATATACACATGGAGATTTTACCTGCGTAACTTGCAGGCATTTGTAAGTCGGGTGATTGTTCTAACACGCGCGTAGCAAATTAGTTTATCGGGTCACCCAGTCCATCTGCAGGTCATTGAGACCCTTCTGGCTCTTCAGCCTGAACTCACCCCTTTTCTCCTAGACCTCCCACCTAATTAGTATTTCACTTTTAAGACGTATCCAATCACTTACCCCAGATACCAAGCAGGTGTAAATGTACACGATTAAGCTCCTAAATCTATATGCATAAAGTGCTTACAAAATAGCGACTTACATGCATAAATGTTGGGTCCCACCTAGAATGCCCCTGGCTTGCCCCAGGACAAATTTCCTCATGAACCCTTACTTACACATGTACGTTTGAGGTTTATAAAATTGTATATCTGCGCGTATACGCTATGTACCCATACCTGCTGATTAATTTTGCATGCTACTTTTGAAAAATCACCTTTAAGTGTATAAATTATGTAGATTCCTGCATTAAAAAATGTAAATGTACGGAAACATGCAAGTACTTTGAGGGCAGTGACACACAATATTATATTACTACTATTTTATGAAGAGTGCAGCTCCCAGTGCATGTTATATAAAATATAGACGCAACTTTGTACTCCTCTCCTTATGGGTCTGATTTTAAAAAGCATTTACATGCGTAAAACTGGGTTTTACGCATGTAAATGCACTTTACTTGAGTAAGTGTGCTTTTGAAAATTGCTACAATATATGCCATTGAATCGTCCACAGGATTTACTCGCATAAGTGCACTTTACATGAGTAAATGGCTTTTGAAAATTGCTACAATAGTAGTTACATTTATGCACGTAACTCCTTTGAAAATTACCCCCTATGTGCATATGTGTTTGGTAAAAACAAAAAAAAACAAAACAAAACAAAAACTTTTCTAAAAGTGCTACTGGTCCAACACAGCACTATACAGTGGTGATAAGCATGCTGGTATGATAAGTCCCTTCCCCAAAGAGCTTACAATCAGGGACAGTAACTTTGAAACCGGTGTGTGGGCGCAAATGTGCAGGTTTGTCGGCCCGCACCCAGGGACGTGAGCATTGTATAACATACGAGCGTATAGGCGCACATGTTATAAAATAGCCCGTGTGTGCAATTTTAAGTGGACATATGCTTATGCACACAAATGCTGCTTCTACCACGTAAATGGGGGGATTTTAAAAGACACGAGCGCCAACGCCATTACCAGTTTTCACGGTTCGTTTCTACTTCCCCCAGGAAAGGGATAGGATTTCCAAACCCCCCCCCAGTTTCATACCCTCTCTTTTCCGTTAGTCCTGATCTTTAAAACCCCACTGACCTGGCTAGAATTTTTTGTTTTACAACTTACACGCCATCCACAGCAGAAGTAAGGTTATGTGACAGGGAACCCCAGCATGCACCAGTGCAAATTTCAAGTTTGAATCCAGGAATGCCCATTCCCGAAACAGACCACACCCACATCCTGCCCCTTTTTTTGAACCTTTCATTTATACATGCAGTGGCAAATATGCAGGTATTTGGGCGGCTTTTAAAATCTGCTTGGCGCGCGCTGGCCCAACATATTCACGCATCTCTAATGTTAAAATTCACCTTTAAGCAGGTACTCTTCATTGGCGGCCTCTTGACTTTATGGATCCACAGTGTTTATCAAAGGGGCGTGGGATAAACACTGTGGATCCATAAAGTCAAGAGGCCGCCAATGAAGAGTGGGTGACTCGCCAGAATGAGGGCTACTGCCTGGAGTCAATACCCTTATTAAATAAACATACACATGCTTACTGTGACTCCAACATCGCTCTAAGCTTCAACAGCAAGAGGAAATGTGGAAAAAAGGATTCACACTCACAAAGAGGGGAGTAGCTGGCTTGTTACGGCGGTTACTACCCCAAATCAAATAAGTCTGATACTTCACTTTCAATGCATATACAGCATAGTTCTCTGATTCAACGGCAGGGGAGAAGAAAAACCGATACTTCACACATCCAGCAGAGCTCTCTGCTTCAACGGCAGGGGAGAAAATGAGGGTTCGCACTCACAAAACGGGGAGTAGCTGGCTTGTTACGGCGGTTACTACCCCAAACCAAATGTGCCTGATACTTCACTTTCGATGCACATCCAGCATAGCTCCCTGCTTCAACGGCAGGGGAGAAGAAAAACAACCAATAAGGGCTGTATAACATAGGCTGGGTAAAACAAATAAGCATGAGTGTAGCTTGCTTATTGCGGCGGCTACTACCCCGAACTAATCAAGCTAGATATTTCACTTGGATGCAGCTCCATCACTGCTCTCTACATTAAAACTGGGGGTGGAAGGGAAATAGAACCAAGAGCTAAGAGAAACAGATAAGTATGAGAGAAAAAATGTGTGAAGCTTGCTGGGCAGACTGGATGGGCCATTTGGTCTTCTTCTGCCGTCATTTCTATGTTTCTATGTTTCTACCTGATGCAACAAGAGGAAAAGTGACTTGCCCAAGGTCACAAAGTGGGACAAGCAGGATTTGTTCGCTGGCTTCCCTGGTTCTCAGCCCATTGCCACTAAGTCAACTCTTCTTGTCTCGAGACTATTGAAATTACCCTAATTATGCCCAACTGGACTTAATGTTGTTGAAATTTAAGCCTTTATGCATTGGAATCATACATGCAGTAGCTGAGATATAGTCTCTGACTACCAATTACTGCAGTCTCATAGTACAGGCATCAATGCTCATATACAATTTTACTCACATGAAATTGTTTTACAGGTACTATATATAATTTATTTTTTTTTTTTTACTAATAGGGTAAGGTGAATGCCCCAACCACAGACTGTCTGAAAACAAAATACAGTAGGGCAGAAAAATCTCAAATGTCCATTATCTTCATCTTAAAAAGAATGTTATTTATTGTTTCACAGATATTTCAAGCTTGTTATGGGTTATACAATACAGTCCACCA
Organism: Rhinatrema bivittatum; assembly: GCF_901001135.1. Taxonomy (NCBI): domain Eukaryota; kingdom Metazoa; phylum Chordata; class Amphibia; order Gymnophiona; family Rhinatrematidae; genus Rhinatrema; species Rhinatrema bivittatum. The sequence continues at coordinate 130,811,625 of NC_042619.1, read as the reverse complement.
TATATGTTATTGAACATAAAAAACCTGATTTATTCATGTACATCATGTTTTATTTGCAAAGAAAACCTGATTTATGTGCATAAATTATGTTTTATGCATGCTAAGCATATTTTTAGGTGCCCATTTTCAGGTTAGCATACCATTAGCTTATTGCTTCGGTAGTTGACTCATTATAGCACGTGCATAAAGAAAATGTGTGCTGAAGCTCAGTGCATAGTTTTTACTCATATCTAATTACATTGGGCATTGTTATTGCTAATTCATGTATATCTAAATTTTTTATACTAAGTTTTATTGAACTGCTTCATTAAAATGTATCTGTTACAACCTTGCGTAATCTAACCCTTATTGTTACTGACTACTAGACTTACTGCATGCTTAAAAGCAGCATTTGCACAGGAGTGACTGGAGAATTCTATTCTTATGTTTTAGGACAGAAATTGCAGTCAGATCGCATCTTATATAACCCTAACCCTTGTACCTACAGCAAAGGGATAAACTTGAGGTGGAAGAGTTATTCACTCAGGTGGCAACTATCTCAAGGTCTTTTGTTCATGTTTTTAATAAGAGTGATCAAGAGGGATCTCATAGATATAGTAACTTATCTTACTAAAGCAAGGATCCTGTGGTCAGATATCATTCCCCACCTGTAATAGAAGTACTAAAATTACAAAACAGTGGTAGGAAGAAAGTAAACAGGTAGACAATACTATGGCCCATATGTCTGGGAGGGAGACAAATAGGGTGTTGATGTCAGCCTGTTAGATATTCAGCAGGACCTGATTAACAATGCACTCTAGGAGTCAGTAGAGGTAACATTCAGATTCTTATATATATCCAAGACCTCCAGGTTCTAGAATGGGGACATGGGGTAGGTACATAAACTGCCCCATGCCTGTGGTAGGATACATAGAAACATAGAAATGACGGCAGAAGAAGACCAAAAGGCCCATCCAGTCTTCCCAGCAAGCCACGCAGTTTATCCATTCCCCCCCCCCCCCCCCTTTTTCTCCCTCCCACCCGTCACTATTGGCTTCCAGCACCCTCCGGCCCCAACTCCCTTCCACCCCTCCACCAATGCAGAGAGCAGCGCCATATCCGCATCCCAGTGAACATCCAGCTCAATCAGGGGTACCAACCGCCACAACAAGCAGGCCACACCCCTGCCCCATACTCTTACCCACCCCTGCTTTGTTTGTTTGTTTGTTTTTTGTTTTGTTTTGTTTTTTTTGGAGATGGCAGCTCTCCGTGAAGGCGGAACACCAACCACTGGCCACTGGCATCCCGCTCCGTGAATGCCTCTGTGGCTACTGCCGCTCCGTGCAGTGCTTTGCTGCCTGAAGTTGGAACACCAACTACTGGCCACTGGCATCCCGCTCCGTGAATGCCTCTGTGGCTACTGCCGCTCCGTGCAGTGCTTTGCTGCCTGAAGGTGGAACACCAACTACTGGCCACTGGCATCCCGCGCCGTGAATGCCTCTGTGGCTACAAGAGTGATATAATGGGGTGATGCCAAAGGTGAATAAAAACTCCCCTTCCATGAGGTTGTTGCTCAGAAGGGGAGAGGACCCTCCTTCAAATGAGCAGCATGGAGTGGGTGGAGCAGCAATTGGGATGCATCATGAAAAGGCTGACTAGCGCAGCACCTGCTGATCCTGGCAGGCTACTTGGCCTGAGCTGGCTCAGCTACACCAGAAGAAGGCAACCTGGTCTAAGTGGATCACAAAGTTTCCCCACTTACTAGAGTGGTGGCAGATACTACAAATAGAGCAGCAGTGTGCTATTGTGGCAGTACAGTGACCTCACAATAGTGGGAGGTGGTTTTATGAGCAGAGATAAAACCCTGTGTATTGGGAGGGATGGGGGTCCCGTGTTCACTGCCACTGTTACCTGGGACTGGGACTGGGAGCACCTGGGCTGCAGGGTGATGGATCTCCAGTGCCAGACAGGCTGGAGGTGTGTAGAAAGTACTGGTGCTGTTGGGAGTCTGTCTTCACTACAGATTCAGTGAGGGACTCAGTAAACCAGTGAAGTAGAAGAGGTGAGTGAGAAGGAGCTGGCACTTGACTAGAAGAGCAGCAAACGTCCTCTGAGGAAAAGAGACGCTTGCTTCATTGCTTGTGATATCTGAAGAGGCCTGTAGCTAGAGAGAAAGAAAGTCTGGAGGAACTTTCAAAAAAAGCATCTTGCCTGCCAGCACTTGATACTACTATCTTTCTGTAACTTTTATTTTTATGGACTGATACTGTACCAATTTTCAGTGAGTGAACTCTTGCTTGTATAGCAAAGCCTTGGTCTGAACATTCATTTTATTAAGGAGAGGTTGTGCTGTTGACAGGGAGTGCTTGAGAGATCCAGAGAGTTCGGGCTTTGAAGCTGGCCTCCCCTGCCCACCCTGAGGTAGGGAGATTGGTTTTCTAGCCCCTACCCACTGAGATACCCTGGTTACCACCATAGAGAGACACCAGGGTTACACTAGCTTAACGTGGTAGGGGCCTGGTTGGATATGGCCTAGCTGGATCTATGATGGGCAATGCTGTGGAAAATGGAGACATCCCTGCTGGTCCTATGGCGGGAGAACCCACACCAAGAAATGGTATCTTTGGAAAGCTATGGATAAAATATTCAATCACCTGTTTGGGTAAATAAAAACTGCAGTTTTTATTTACCCAATCAACTATTGTTAATATGTTTTGTGATACTACAGGCTGTGGGAAGTTGGGTGCTAGATGGTTACAACTTCCCATGTTAGAGCTGATGCTATGTGGAATTGATAATATTGCTTGAGCTATATTTACATGTACACAACAATATGATGTTCCTCCTCTGTAGAATGAGATTGGCTTTACAATTTAATTAATATGGTTACAGGACTCATCGGTACTGTTAATGGCTCTGCCTCTGCTAGGCAATCGAATCTAAATTACAAATCTTCTAACCTAATGAGACACAAAGAAATTATCAAGGACAGACATTCACTGACATTCTGGGATTTGTTGTTGAATTGAAAACTTTATTGAAGGTTTACAGTTCATGATACTTGGAAAGTTAAACCTTCATGAATGACAGAATACTGTTTTTAAATCATTTTATGACATATTAGCTTACAAGCTAGATTGCTGCTTAACCCTCAATTTGTGAGGTATCCTAGGAAGAAAAGTTGAATCTCCCATTGCGGTAGATCTGCCAAAAAAAATTTTTTTTCCAAATCTATCTACCTGTAATCTAACAGTACCATATTAAACTTAATCAGTTCAGAGCTAGAAAGTACAGAAGTGAAAATGTACTGCACTGAAATTCTGTGAAATCCTATAGATTTTAGTGTGTGCTACAGAATAAATTTAATCCAGGAGAAAAATGGAATGAAAACTGTTAAATAGAAAGCATTCCCAAACCTAAATAATAATGGAATACTCCGAACATCTTCCTCCTTGGATGGCTCAACATAGCAGACTACTGCCCCCCCCCCCCCCCCCACCTCTGGCCCCTATCTCAAAAATGTACTCCCTAGGTGCTTATTTGTTTCTCCCCCTTCCTGAAGAATTATGATGTTCCCCTTTTTATTAAGAATGATGCATTGTCTTGTTTTCTCCTGCATTTGACCGTGTATGTTCATTTTGTACCCTGCTCTGAACGTAGGAAGGGTGGGTAATAAATGTTTTTGAATAAATAAAATAAAATAAATAAATAAATAACATGTATTTAGTGTGTTTTCTGCATTAGCCCATTTAAATACTTAGAAATAAAGAGGTAGTAAACTAAGTGATAGCTTCTTCCTGGACACATTTGTCACTAGGTTTTTTTTATTTATTTATTAGCCTTTATTAATCGCTTCCCAGATAAAATCTTATCGCCCAAAGTGATGTACAAAGTTTTTGAAAGTTGATCATTGGGGAGTAAATCTGTGGAAAACCAGTTACAGATGTTTAATAAAAAGGTATCACCTGCCGCTTGTTTGCTGACCTCTTATTTCTACATATAATTAATGTACCTTAGAAAATAACAAAGCATAATAACTAAAACTATATGTTTTAGGATTCATCAGATCCAAAGAAACTGTTGGATTTCACATGCCAAAAGACTTGGGGGGTCCCTATTCTGTTCAGACCCCCAGCTGAACTGCAGCCTGGAGTAAAGGGCTCTTCTCTGCTCTGCTGTCTGGAAGGGAGGGACTGCAGCATACACTGCCCCCAGGCTTGGCAGCAAACTGTGCTCCCAAGGAATTTGGCTGACCGTACAGGGGAGGATGGAGTCACCCAGAGCTCCAGGCAGGCCAAAATGATTTGTGGAAAGGGAATAGATGGTGACGGGAGAAGGGGGTGAATGTAGTTCAAGAATACTTGGGAGGCAGTGCATGAAGTGAATCTTGGGGGAGGGTGAGGGTTATGAATATTTGAAGGGGAAGTGCTGAAAGAAAGAGTGACTTTTTCTGGGAACAGTGACATGAAAAGGGGTGAATATTACGAGAGTTGTGTGGGATGGGGGGGACAGGGACAGTACAAGAAGGAGCTTATGCTATGATGGAGGTGGTGGGGGGAGGGGCAGGGAGTTAATATTGCTCCTATTCCCATCCTCCTAAAGTTAGCAATGCAAACTGGACTGTCTGGCATCTTATTCCTCTCCAAGGTTCACTCTATCTCCTGCTCTGCAACAAGGCTTGGATTGGGTAAATAGAGAGAGAGAGAGAGAGGGCTGGGATAAGGTTTTGTATGCGATCCATATAGGAGGGAGCATGAGAGAAATGGGGATGTGGCTGGAAATGTGGAAAAGGTTCAAAAGAATGGGGAAAGGCAGTAGAGGGGTAGAAGAAAGCCAGGAGTAAAGGTATATGTGCAAGAAAGCTAGCGGTGCTGATTGCAGGGAGGGAGCTAAAAAAAAAAAAAAAGAAATGATGTCAGAGTGGGGCAGATTTAATGATGAGGGTGTGTGTATGAGAGAGCCAGAGGTAGTGAAGGTGGAAGGGAGGATATGAGAGTGCCAGAACTGGTGAAAGGGGAGAGGTAGGGTCACAATGTCAGAAGGGGTGGAAGAAGGGAGAATGGAAGCTAAAGATGTGATGGGGGTGAAGGGCTGAGAAAGCCAAAGATGGTGATTAGCAGTAGGAATATTTGAGAGAGAGAGAGACCCAGGGGGGGCAATGCAAGAAGGGGGGAATGTTTCTGGGGGAGTGACTGTGTATGTGTGTCTGTGAGAGAGAGAGAGCGAAAAGGGGTGATGGTGGAGGGTGTATGTGTGAAAGCCAGAGAAGGCACTGGAGGGCAGGGATCAATGATTATATTTCTACAATGTTCTCTCACCCTAGCTTGATAGTAGTCTAGTAGAGAGTCCATCAAGCTAGGGTGAGAGAATAATGTAGAAATCTCATCTTTGTGTGACTTTCCTCACTCAAAATCACATCAAATCTTCACTGATGTGTACTGTGCTGCATGTAAAACAGGTCCCAATACCCTAGATCACCACCAATACCCTAGATCAGCGGTTCTCAACCGGTGTGTCGCGACATCCCAGTGTGTCGCCAAGCACCGGCAGGGGTGTCGCGTGGCTCCCGGTCCCTCCCGCTGCTCATTCTTCCCTGCTGCCGTTGCCGCCGGGCTATCAGCACGTTCAAGCCCAGCGGGAACGGCAGCGGTGCAAAAAAAAAAAAAAAGCTGTGGCATCCGCGGCTGCCCTTTTCTTTTTCCCGTGCCTGCATTTACCCCCCCGGACCCGGAACAGGAAGTGATACGTGGTGCGCGGGAAGAAGAAAGGCCGTGCCGCGTGATAAACTAGCAGCGGCCGCTGCAGCATCGGCCCCCAAGCTATTGCAGCAGACAGTAATCGGGAAAGGAGACAGCAGCATGAGCCTCCCGCGATCAATGGAATTCTTCCTTCTTGGCCTGCGGGGGCTGGAGGAGGAGGAGCAGCTACCGTTTGTGCTCGGGGGGGGGGGGGGGGGGGAGAGGAAGTGAGTGACAGAAAGAGAGAGAAGCAGCCAGCCAGCCTGTGTGTAAGTGAGAGAATGTGTGTGATTGAGAGCCTGTGTGTAAGTGAGAGAATGTATTTGATCGAGAGTATGTGTGTGATTGAGAGAAACTGGTCAGAGAGCTGATGTATGTGTATATGTGAGAGACAATGAAAGTGACTGCTCAAGGAGATGACTGATGTGTATGTGAGAGTGTGAGACAGTCAGGGATGTGTGTGTGAGAGAGAGAGAGAAAAAGCATGGAAGTGAGAAATCTGGGTATGTGAGAAAGCATGGGAGTAAGAAGCCTGGTGTTGGGGTGTATGTGAAAGAAAGCATGGGAGTGAGAAGCCTGATTATGTGAGAGAGAGCATGGGAGTGGGAAGCCTGTGTGTGTGCATGTATATGAGAGAGACTGGTTGGTAAGGTGACGGTGTGACTGGTGTGTATGTGAATGTGAGGGAGAGAGAATGTGATTCAGGGAATGAGAAGCCTGTGCACGTGGAGAGCGAGCATGGAAATGAGAGAGAGACTGGGTGTGTGTGTGTGTGTAACAGAGAAAGTGATTATGGGAATGAGAAGCCTGTGCATGTGAAGAGAGTGAGCATGGGAGTGAGAACCTGGGTGTGTGTGAGACACAGCATGGGAGGGAGAAGCCTGTGTATGTAAGACAGAACATGGAAGTGGGAAGCCTGTGTGTGTGTGTGTATGCATGAGAGAGATCAGGTGACGGGTGTGTGTGTGAGAGAGAGAGAAAGTGATTATGGGAATGAGACGCCTGTGCAGGTGAAAAGTGGGCATGGGAGAGAGAAACCTGTGTGTGTGTGAGACACAGCATGGGAGTGAGAAGCCTGTATATCTGAAAGAGAACATGAGAGTGGGAAGCCTATGTGTGTGTGTATATGCATGAGAGAGATCAGGTGACTGGTGTGTGTTTGTGTGTGAGAGAAAGAAAGTGATTATGGGAATGAGAAGCCTGTGCATGTGAAGAGTGAGCATGGGAGTGAGAAGGCTGGGAGTGTGTGAGATACAGCATGGGAGTGAGAAGCCTGTGTGTGTGTATGCATGAGAGAGATCAGGTGACTGGTGTGTGTGTATGTGTGAGAGAAAGAAAGTGATTATGGGAATGAGAAGCCTGTGCATGTGGAGAGAACAAGCATGGGAGTGAGAGACTGGTGAGTGTATGTGAGAAAGAGAAAGTGATTATGAGAGTGAGAAGCCCATATATGTAAGTGGAACACGGGAGTGGGAAGCCTGTGTGTGTGTGTATGGCATGAGAGAAACTGTTCAGGAAGGTGACTGGTGTGTTTGTCAAAGACTGGGAGATGATTGGTGTGTGAGAGACAGAAACTGGTCATGGGGGCATGACTGGTATGGTGTGTGTGTGTGAGAGACATGGGCCCTAAGGAAGAGGACCATGAGTATAGAGCTTAGCCACTACTGCTGCTTCTGGTGTGTGCTACAGCCTGCATCGAAGAGGAGTAGGAGAGCTGCTGGAGGGGGTAAGTAAAGGTGGCTTTTTAAGTTTATTTTTCTTGATTGACTGCCATTTTAATTATTTAATATTATGTGATGTGTCTGCTTTTTTTTGAAATATTTTATTGGTGTTTGGAGAATTATTAATAGTTTTTATGAGTTTTTAATTGTTTGATGTTATTCTGTTCATAGTTGTTGTGAAACATTTATTCTGCTTATTAGTATAGTTTTACAATTATTTCTGTGTGGGGATCTATAGCTGCTTGCTAGTTCTGTTTTCCTAATAAGAGGTGTATTGGTTTTTAGGGCCTGATTTAATATTTGTAGTGTTGCCTTTTCATAGATAGGGTTGCTCCTGTTTGAGTGTATTCCATAATACAGGTGTAACTGTGTGTGGATTAGTTTATGTGCATTACTACAGATCCTGGGAGTATGTTCTGTGTCTGTTACAGAGATATTTTACTAGCATGTAAGTGTTTTATCAGTCTTATTTGTTGTGTTTTCTCAAGAGGACATGCATTGGTGGTAAACTGCTGTCTTTTCATAAGTAGGGCTATTGAGCCTGAAAGTAGAAGGAGTTTGAGTTGCTGTTACTGAGATGACACCAGAACCAGAATATCTTTTTTGTAGAGTGAGTTGAATGGGGAATGTCATAATTCTGCTTTACATCCATTATTGTGGATCAAGGGGGTTCCCGTGGATGCAAACTGTACATTTACATCTAGCCCTGTGACGATCATGGGTCAGTGTGTCACGCATGTGAGAACCATCTGTCAGGTGTGTCCCGACAGAAAAAAGGTTGAGAACCACTGCCCTAGATCACCACCAAAACCTCACCTCAATTTACTAGCTTGCCCTCCTATATGGTATGTATAGATGACAATTGTGTGTGCCACCCCAGAGGCTCTTCCTCTCTTTCTCTCTCTCTCTCTGCCCTCACTCTACTACACTCCCTTTCCCTTCTCCCTGCCCAAAAATGTTTCAGGCATATCACACCGCGTAACGCAAGGAAAAAAGGTGTAGTTATTTCCAGCGCTAATGTGTGTTATGCGATCACACACTGCGTTAATGCCCCTCATTTTTATAGATCCCACCCCAACTCCTTACCTTTGAATACATTTTCAAAATTTGCATTCACGTCGCGCGACGCAATAAATTACAATAATGGCCTAAAGCATTTTGATGAATGACCTTGTTAGATAGCTGAAATCCAGAACCTCCAGGGTAGCATTCTCTAAAATGCTCCCTGTTCCACGCGTAGGTCCCCAGAGGCAGGCAGAGCTCCGGAGTCTCAATGCGTGGATGAGACATTGGTACAAGGAAGAGGGATTCAGTTTTGTAAGGAACTGGGGAATCTTTTGGGGAAGGCGAATTCTTTTCCAAAAGGATGGACTCCACTTAACCAGGGTGGAACCAGACTGTTGGTGCTAATCTTTAAAAAGGAGATAGAGCAGCTTTTAAACTAAATCAAAGGGGAAAGCTGACAGTCACTCAGCAGTGCATGGTTCAGAGGGAGGTATCTTTGAAGGATACTAATGAAGCATTAGAGTTAGGGCATCCCAACAGTGAGGTTCTAATAATAAGAAAAGTAGTCCAAGTGCCTATAATTAAAGAGTCACCTGAGCTAAAAGATTCAAATTTATCCCTGTCAACTGAAAAACAGAATGCTAATGCCAGAATTCGAAAAAGTAAGTGTTGCGATTCCGGGCCGCCCCCGGAATCGCCACTCACCGGCTCGCGGGTTGGCGCGGATCCCGCGCTCCCCAGGGCCCCGGGGACGCCGCCGTCCACAGGCCCGGCGTTCCCCCAGCTCGCCCGGGCCTACAGCCGCTTCTGCTGCCACTCCCCTGCCTCGCCGGAGCAGCCGGCGCCTCGCGGCGCTAAGCCCCGCCCCCTAGACGCACGCGCGCGTCTCTTTTGATTATTTAAAGGGGCCAGCGCGGGAAAGCCTTGGGGACGCCCCTGATGATGTCAGACGCCTCCAGGGTACTTAAACCCTGCAGCCAGGCCTAATCGTCGCCTTGCAACGAGGTTCCCAGGCTTGCTCCTGTCTCCAGTTGCTGCGTTCCTGCTGTCTCGACTTCCACTTGGTTCCTGACTCGGATTGGCATACGTTTCCTCTTGGCTTCTGACCCCAGACTGGTAATTGGATTTCTTCTGGCTTCTGACCTTGGACCGGCTTCCGTTGACCCCCTGGCTTCTGACCTCGGACCGGCTTCCGTTGACCCCCTGGCTTCCGACCCCAGACCGGCTTACGTGGATTCTCTGGCTTCTGACCTCGGACTGGCTGACGGTGATCCATCGGTTCCTGACTCCGGATTGGCGAGCAAAGACCCTTCGACACTCAACCTTGGACTGCAGCGGACCAGGCCCCCGTGGGCCCTCCTAAGTCCCAGCGGCCGGGTTCCTACGGGCTCCTCCTGGGGGGACTCCGGCTTCCAGGGTGAATCTCCTAAGTCCCAGTGGCCGAACTCCTACGAGCTCCTCTCGGGGGAGGATCGGCTTCCAGGGCGAAGGTTCTCTCAGCACAGTGCCAGCGCCTTCATCACCGCCTTCCTCGCCAGAGCTCTTGGTCGCATAGAGCTCCCAGGATTCCACCTTCGACCAGCCACTAGTCTGTCAGCTCCGCCTCCCGGTCGGGGTCGCTGCTACAAACATCTACAGCAGCTCCTCTTCCGGCTCCGATCGGCCCAAGGGTCCACGAATCCAACAGATTGCAAGGCCATGGACCCGGCGGACCTTGCCGGCCTAAAAGCCATTCCGGGTAGGGATGTGAATCGTTTTAGGACGATTAAAATTATCGTCCGATAATTTTAATATCGTCTTAAACCGTTATGGAACACAATACAATACAGATTCTAACGATTTATCGTTATAAATCGTTAGAATCGTGAGCCGGCACACTAAAACCCCCTAAAACCCACCCCCGACCCTTTAAATTAAATCCCCCACCCTCCCGAACCCCCCCCCCCAATAACTTAAATAACCTGCGGGTCCAGCGGCGGTCCGGAACGGGCTCCTGCTCCTGAATCTTGTCGTCTTCAGCCGGCGCCATTTTCCAAAATGGCGCCGAAAAATGGCGGCGGCCATAGACGAAAAAGATTGGACGGCAGGAGGTCCTTCCGGACCCCCGCTGGACTTTTGGCAAGTCTCGTGGGGGTCAGGAGGCCCCCCACAAGCTGGCCAAAAGTTCCTGGAGGTCCAGCGGGGGTCAGGGAGCGATTTCCCGCCGCGAATCGCTTTCGTACGGAAAATGGCGCCGGCAGGAGATCGACTGCAGGAGGTCGTTCAGCGAGGGTTCCGGCGCCATTTTCCGTATGAAAACGATTCGCGGCGGGAAATCGCTCCCTGACCCCCGCTGGACCTCCAGGAACTTTTGGCCAGCTTGTGGGGGGCCTCCTGACCCCCACGAGACTTGCCAAAAGTCCAGCGGGGGTCCGGAAGGACCTCCTGCCGTCCAATCTTTTTCGTCTATGGCCGCCACCATTTTTCGGCGCCATTTTGGAAAATGGCGCCGGCTGAAGACGACAAGATTCAGGAGCAGGAGGCCGTTCCGGACCGCCGCTGGACCCGCAGGTTATTTAAGTTATTGGGGGGGGGGGTTCGGGAGGGTGGGGGATTTAATTTAAAGGGTCGGGGGTGGGTTTTAGGGGGTTTTAATGTGCCGGTTTTTCGATTTTTCGATTTTTAACGATTTTTCACGATATTTTACCCCCCCAAACGGCAACAATACGATTCCCTCCCCCTCCCAGCCGAAATCGATCGTTAAGACGATCGAGGACACGATTCACATCCCTAATTCCGGGTATTGCCCAGAAGCTGCAGCAACAGCAATCCTGCCTGGATACCTTGATGTCTGCCGTCCAACGCCTGACGGACCGGGTAGGAGGGACTTCTGCAGCTCACTCCGCAGCTTCCACGTCTCAGATCCACTCAAATTCCCCTGTTCCGGTACAGATGCCAGCACCTCCTAGGTACTCTGGGAATCCGAAGACCTGTCGGGGATTCCTTAATCACTGTTACATTCGTTTTGACCTCCTGCCAGCACAGTTCACCACAGACCGAGCAAAGACGACATACATTATTTCTCTGCTGGATGGGAAACCTTTGACTTGGGCTTCCTCCCTTTGGGAGCACCAAGATTCCCGTTTAAATAACCTTGTGCAATTTGTCAAGGCTTTCCGCAGGATATTTGACGAACCATCCCGGGCCTCCACAGCTGCCTCAGAGATCCTTCAACAAGCAAGGAAATCGCCCCCTTGAAGAATTTGCAATGGAATTCCAAACCCTGGCCAGCGAACTGGGTTGGGGCGAGGACAGCTTGCATGGGATCTTCCTGGAGGGTCTGTCTTCTCGGCTCCAGGATGAACTGGCGGCCCGAGATCTTCCGGACGACTTGCAGGAACTTATTGAATTGGCCGGGCGCGTGGACCGGCGGATCCAGCGCCGGTTCCGAGAGCGAAGGCCCGCCCAGGGGCTCTCCGCCCGTCGGACCACTCCGCCTCGAGCTCGGCCTTCACCACCTGCAGCCACAACTCCATCTACAGAGGAACCTATGCAGTTGGGCCGCGGCCCTCTATCTTCCGAGGAGCGCAGACGCCGCCGTACCTTAGGACTGTGTCTTTACTGCGGGGCCCAGGGGCATTTTCTGGCCCGTTGTACCGAACGGCCGGGAAACGCCCGAACCTAGAGCTCAGCGGGGAGTTGACGCTAGGCAACATTTCTCCCAGCTCCCCATGCACCGTTCCTGTACGACTTTGCCTTCCAGAGGGAGACTTCGACACCCTAGCCCTAATCGACTCTGGATCCGGGGGGAATTTCGTCCTCCAGGAGCTGGTACAGCAGCTACAGCTCGAGGTCCGTCCGCAGGAACCGCCTGTGCGGGTTTCTTCCATTCAAGGGAACCCCCTTCCTGGGTTAATATCCACTCGCACCAGTCCTCTGAAGCTCCAGGTTGGAGCCCTCCACCAGGAGGAAATCTCGTTTCTTATTCTCGAAAAATCCATCCACCCAGTCATCCTGGGTCTACCCTGGCTTAGGGAACACTCCCCGGTGATTGATTGGAGGTCCCTTCAGATCGTCTCCTGGAGTCCGGCGTGCCGCCGTCATTGCCTTCCCGCACGCCCACTACAACCCGTCTCACTCTGCACAGCCCCGTTAACGGTTCCTCCCCAGTACCATGCATTCCAGGATGTCTTCTCCAAAGAAAAGGCAGAGTTGCTCCCGGAGCATCGACCATTTGATTGCGCAATTAATTTACTTCCAGGAACTACACCGCCCCGTGGGAGAGTTTACCCTTTGTCTCTGCCAGAGACCCAAGCCATGTCAGCCTATATAAAGGAGAACTTGGATCGGGGTTTCATCAGGCCATCGAAATCCCCGGCCGGAGCTGGGTTTTTCTTCGTGGGAAAGAAGGATGGGTCTCTTCGCCCCTGTATAGATTATCGGGGCTTGAACCAGATCACTCGCAGGGATCGTTATCCGTTGCCTCTGATTCCGGAGCTGCTGGACCGCCTCCAAGGCGCTCACGTCTTCACTAAATTGGACCTCCGAGGCGCCTATAACCTCGTCCGCATACGCCCTGGGGACGAGTGGAAGACCGCTTTTAATACCAGGGACGGCCATTATGAATACCTGGTCATGCCTTTTGGCCTCTGCAACGCCCCCGCGGTATTCCAAAACCTGATGAACGAGGTGCTCCGTGACTTCTTATACACTTCCGTCATCGTATATTTAGACGATGTACTGATATATTCTCAGGACCTCGAGGCACATCGGCAACATGTGCGCCAAGTTCTACTGAAACTAAGGGAGAATCGTTTATACGCCAAACTAGAAAAGTGTCAATTCGAACAGGAGTCTCTGCCATTCTTGGGGTATATTGTCTCCTCCACTGGCTTCCGTATGGACCCTGACAAAGTGAGCGCCATCAGGACCTGGCCACAGCCGTCGGGGGTGAAAGCACTCCAACGATTCTTAGGATTCGCTAATTTCTACCGACAGTTCATCCCGCATTACTCCAGTCTGGTAGCCCCCCTGACGGCCCTTACACGAAAGGGCGCGGATGCGCGAAACTGGTCCCCCGCTGCTACACAGGCCTTCCAGGATCTCAAGGACGCCTTCTTACAGGACACCTGTCTCCGTCATCCAGATCCTCAGCGTCAGTTTATCGTGGAGGTGGATGCCTCTGACGTCGCGGTAGGGGCGGTGCTGCTCCAAACCTCCCCGGCAGGCAAAACCTGGCCTTGCTCATACTTCTCCCGTAAGTTCTCACCGGCAGAGAGGAACTACGGGATTGGGGACAAAGAATTACTGGCCATAAAGTTGGCCTTTGAGGAGTGGCGCCAGTGGTTGGAGGGAGCTCAACATCCGGTTCTGGTGTACACCGACCACAAGAATTTACAGTATTTGTCACATGCACAGAGGCTCAACCCTCGGCAGGCCCGGTGGTCTCTCTTTTTTTTTAGTCGGTTCGACTTCTCGCTTCGCTACCGACCCGCAGCCAAGAATGTTCGGGCGGATGCTCTCTCCCGCACTACCGAGGTTGAAGATGGGGAGGAAACTCCTCAATACATTCTAGATCCAGCTAAAGTGCTACTGGCGGCCACGGAGCTGGGTCCCGAAGGGAAGACGGTGGTTCCGGCTCGTTCCCGGAGAAGAGTCCTGGCATGGGCACACGACTCCCTGATGGCGGGCCACCCCGGAGTTACCCGAACCCTTGACTTGCTCACCGAGTTCTACTGGTGGCCAAGAGTGAGGGAGGATGTTCGGCTCTATGTCCAGTCCTGCCCCACATGCGCTCAACAAAAGCCACTTCCGGGCCGCCCCTGGGGCCTGCTCCAGCCACTCCCTATTCCCACGGAACCGTGGTCCCACTTATCCACAGATTTTGTGGTGGACTTGCCGCTCTCTGAGGGGAAAACCGTGATTTGGGTCACCGTTGATCGGTTTTCGAAGATGGCTCACTTCGTCCCGCTTCCCAAGCTACCTACGGCCCCTGAGTTGGCTGATCTATTTGTTCAACATATTTTCCGATTGCATGGCCTACCGTCGCATATCGCCTCAGATCGAGGCCCGCAATTCACAGCCAAGTACTGGAGGGCGTTATGCAGGAAATTCGGGGTACAACTGGATTTTACCACGGCATTCCACCCCCAGGGTAACGGACAGGTGGAACGAACTAACCGCTCCCTGAAGACATTTCTCAGGGCCTTTGTAGATGAGCTTCAAGACAACTGGGCCTCTCTCATCCCCTGGGCGGAATTCTCCTATAATCGCCACAAGCACTCCGCTACACTACAGCCTCCCTTCCAGCTAGTTTATGGGAGGGTGCCTAGACCTCCGTTGCCATTACCAGTGCAGGTTACCTCCCCGGCGGCACAACTAACAGCCAGTCAGCTCCAACGCCTCTGGCTTACTACTCAGGAAAAACTTCGCAGGACGGCCACCCGCTTTAAGGCTTATGCAGATAGGGCTCGACGGCCCGCTCCGGTCTTCCTACCCGGGACGAGGGTAGGAAGACCGGAGCACTAAACACATCCAATTGTGGACTCCGTCCATGAGACTAGCGCCGCGTTACATCGGACCTTTCCCGGTGGCCGAACGCATTGGGGCTGTATCCTACAGACTGCGCCTGCCATCCACGCTCAAGATCCATGACGTCTTCCATGTGTCCCTCCTCAAGCCACTGGTGCTCTCCCGATTCCGGCCATCTCCGCCAGAACCCTCCGAAGTTTCCTCAGATCCGGATACCACCTACACGGTACAAGAGGTGCTGGATGTCCGGTTTCATCGTCGTCGGTGGGAATACCTCCTGTCCTGGGAGGGTTATGGCCCTGAAGAGAACTCGTGGGAACCCTCTACCCACATCCTCGACAAAGCGCTCCTTCGTCAGTTTCATTCGGCCCATCCGGATAAGCCACGGCCTCCCGGGAGGGGGCGTAGGAGGGCGGGTACTGTTGCGATTCCGGGCCGCCCCCGGAATCGCCACTCACCGGCTTGCGGGTTGGCGCGGATCCCGCGCTCCCCAGGGCCCCGGGGACGCTGCCGACCGCAGGCCCGGCGTTCCCCCAGCTCGCCCGGGCCTACAGCCGCTTCTGCTGCCGCTCCCCTGCCTCGCCGGAGCAGCCGGCGCCTCGCGGCGCTAAGCCCCGCCCCCTAGACGCACGCGCGCGTCTCTTTTGATTATTTAAAGGGGCCAGCGCGGGAAAGCCTTGGGGACGCCCCTGATGATGTCAGACGCCTCCAGGGTACTTAAACCCTGCAGCCAGGCCTAATCGTCGCCTTGCAACGAGGTTCCCAGGCTTGCTCCTGTCTCCAGTTGCTGCATTCCTGCTGTCTCGACTTCCACTTGGTTTCTGACTCGGATTGGCATACGTTTCCTCTTGGCTTCTGACCCCGGACTGGTAATTGGATTTCTTCTGGCTTCTGACCTTGGACCGGCTTCCGTTGACCCCCTGGCTTCTGACCTCGGACCGGCTTCCGTTGACCCCCTGGCTTCCGACCCCAGACCGGCTTACGTGGATTCTCTGGCTTCTGACCTCGGACTGGCTGACGGTGATCCATCGGTTCCTGACTCCGGATTGGCGAGCAAAGACCCTTCGACACTCAACCTTGGACTGCAGCGGACCAGGCCCCCGTGGGCCCTCCTAAGTCCCAGCGGCCGGGTTCCTACGGGCTCCTCCTGGGGGGACTCCGGCTTCCAGGGTGAATCTCCTAAGTCCCAGCGGCCGAACTCCTACGAGCTCCTCTCGGGGGAGGATCGGCTTCCAGGGCGAAGGTTCTCTCAGCACAGTGCCAGCGCCTTCATCACCGCCTTCCTCGCCAGAGCTCTTGGTCGCATAGAGCTCCCAGGATTCCACCTTCGACCAGCCACTAGTCTGTCAGCTCCGCCTCCCGGTCGGGGTCGCTGCTACAAACATCTACAGCAGCTCCTCTTCCGGCTCCGATCGGCCCAAGGGTCCACGAATCCAACAGTAAGATGTGAGAATTAGAGTGTATAGCAGTGAATGATGACATAGAATTAATTGGCACCTCAGAGACATGGTGGAAAGAGGATAACCAATGAGACAGTGCTATATTGGGATACAAATTATAGCACCATAATAGAAAGGAGCATCTTGGTGGCGAGGTGGCGCTTTATGTCCAGGATGGCATAGTCAAACAGGATAAAGATCCTGCATAAGACTAATTGCATAATCAAATCTTTATGGGTAGAAATCCTTTGTGTATTGGGGAAGAGAAAGAGAATAGTGTTAGGAGTATACTACTGTCTACCTGGCCAAGATGGTGAGATGGACAGTGAAATGCTAAGAGAAATTAGGGAAGCAAACCAAATTGGTAGTGCAGTAATAACAGAAGATTTCAATTACCCCAATATTAACTGGGTAAGTGAAACATCAGGGCATGGTAGAGAGATAAAGATCCTGGATGGAATAAATTACAGTTTTATGGAGCAATTGGTTCAGGAACCGACAAGAGAGGGAGCAATTTCAGATCTAATTCTCAGTGGAGCACAGGATTTGGTGAGAGAGGTAATGGTGGTGCGGCCGCTTGGCAATAGTGATCAGAATATGATCAAATTTGAATTATTGACTGGAAAGGGGACAGTAAGTAAATCCATGGCTGTAGCACTAAACTTTCAAAAGGGAAACTTTGATGAAATGAGAAAAATAATTAAATAAAAAAAACTGAAAGGTGCAACAACAAAGGTAAAAAGTGTTCAACAGGCATGGACATTGTTAAAAAAATACCATCCTAGAAGCACAGTCCATATGTATTCCTCACATTAAGAAAGGTGGAAGGAAGGTCAAATGATTGCCAGCCTGGCTAAAAAGTGAGGTGAAAGAGGCTATTTCAGCCAAAAGATCTTCATTTAAAAATTGGAAGAAGGATCCATCAGAAGAAAATAGGATTTATTTGTCAGTTTTTATATCCCGTGGTTTGGAGCAAGCCTTCACAACGGTTTACAGCAATAACAACAGTTTACATCAAACAGGGTAAAACTGAATACATTGTAACAGGAAAAAAAACTTGAACAGATGATTATGATAAAAACTCTGTACATGATAATAGAATATTTACATGAAAATAATAGTAATAGTCTATATACATGATAATTTACATGAAAATAAGTCTATATACATGCTAATAGCATATTTACAAGGGTGTGGAATGAAAAGTGGGAGGTACGGAGGGGGAGAGAGAGAGGGAGAGGGGAGGGAAGAGAGGGAGAGAGGGGGAGGATAAAGAGGGCAAGGTGGTAGCAGATATCTGGATAAAGATTCTAGGACAGTGCAAGTATTTGTGAAGGTAGGGGATGCTTCGATAATTTGTGAAAAGTCATGAATCAGATTGAGTAGAGTGGGGAAGGCCATTATTAGTAAAGGGGTTGGAGACGGAGGAACTGTGAAAGTATATTATTCAGCTAGGGGAACTTTTATCCTATGCCACCTCTGTATGTTTGTTCGAAGAGCCAGGTTTTTAGTAGCTTTCTGAATAGTTTTATGTTGCTTTGCTTCCGACTCCAATTAAGGATAAGCATTGGAAAGTTAAATGTAAGACATTGATAAGACAGGCTAAGAAAGAATTTGAAAAGAAACTGGCCACAGGGGCAAAAATTCACAATAAAGACTTTAAAAAAATATATCCAAAGCAGAAAGCCTGTGAGGGAGTCGGTTGAACCTTTAGATGATCGAGGGGGTTAAAGGGGCACTTAGGGAAGATAAGTCCATTGCAGAAAGATTAAGCAATTTATTTGCTTTAGTGTTTACTGAAGAGGATGTTGGGGAGATAGCCATTCCAGAGATGGATTTCAATGGTAATGATTCAGATGAACTGAACCAAATCATGGTGAACCTGGAAGATGTGGTAGGCCAGATTGACAAACTGAAGAGTAGTAAATCACCTGGACCAGATGGCATATACCCCAGGGTTTTGAAAGAACTAAAAAATGAAATTTCAGACCTATTTCAAATAATTTGTAACCTATCATTAAAATCATCCATTGTACCTGAAGACTGGAAGATGGCAAATGTAACTCCAATATTTAAGAAGGGCTATAGGGGTGATCCAGGAAACTATAGACCAGTGAGCCTGACTTCAGTTCCAGGAAAAATCATGAAAACTGTTATAAAGAATAAAATCACAAAACATTTAGATAGACGT
Source organism: Rhinatrema bivittatum (assembly GCF_901001135.1). NCBI lineage: Eukaryota > Metazoa > Chordata > Amphibia > Gymnophiona > Rhinatrematidae > Rhinatrema > Rhinatrema bivittatum. The sequence continues at coordinate 130,793,042 of NC_042619.1, read as the reverse complement.
GGTTTAATGAGAAGACTAAAACAAGTGGTGAAGACTAAAACTGTGAAGGATTTCAAAGAGGGAAGGGATAAACACTGTGGATCCATAAAGGCTAGAGGATGGGAATGAAGAGAAGAGTCATGGGGGTGGCTTGCTGAAATTGTGGCTACTACCTGGTGATTACCACCCTTACTCAATAAGGGCCGGATTTTGAAAAGGTTACGCACGCCGGGCCTATTTTTTAAAAGCCTGGCGACACGCGTAAAGCCCCGGGACGCGTGTAAGTCCCTGGGCTTGCAAAAAGGGGCAGGGAATGGGCGGTCTGGGGTGGGGCAGAGGCGGGACCAGAGGCCTTTGACACAGCGGCCATTTGTCGCTGTGTCAGAGATCACGTGCCGGCAGTCGGCCGGTGCGCGCAACGTACTTCAGCCCCAGGGCTGAAGTAAGTTTTGAAATAAAAAAAAGAAGGGCGAGGGAGGTAGGGGAAGGGAAGGGCGAGGGAGGTAGGGGAAGGGAAGGGAAGGTGGGGTGGAGGGTAGGGAAGTTCCCTCCGAGGCCGCTCCGATTTTGGAGATTCAGGAGAAGGCAGCGCGGCTCGGAGCGGGCTCAGTGCACGCAAGGTGCACAATTGTGCACCCCCTTGTGCGCGCCGACCCAGGATTTTATAACATGCACGCGCATGTTATAAAATCAGGCATACATGTGCCTGCGCACCTGTACGCCCGTGCACAACCTTTTAAAATCTACCCCTAAGCCTTCACACGGTTAATGCAACTCCAATATTGCTCTCTACTTCAATGGCAAGGGGAAATGTGGAAAAGAGGATTTGCATTCAGACAACAACCAACAAGGACTGAACTACACAGTCTGGGTAAACAAATAAGCATGGGGGTAGCTTGCATATTGTGGCGGTTACTAACCTAAATCAATTAAGCCTGATACTTCACTTTGAATGCATATATAGCATTGCTCTCTGCTTCAACGGCAGGGGGAAATGTGGAAAAGAGGATTTACATTCAGACAACATCCAACAAGGCATTGATCTGTGCAGTCTGGGTAAACAAGCATTGGGGTAACTTGCTTGATGCGGCGGTTCCTACCCTTAGCCATTAAGATTTATGCATCACCTTTGATGCAACTCCAATATTACTCTCTGCATCAATGGCAAGGGGTGGCAGGAAATTCATTTCAAACAGTTACTAACAAGGGCCCTGAACTTGGTGGTCGGTGAAACAACTAAGTATGGGAAAATAAGTGTGGGAGCTTGCTGGGCAGACTGGCTGGGCCGTTTGGTCTTTTTCTGCCGTCATTTATATGTTTCTATGGATTTACCTGAGGGAAGTCTGCCACACAAATGAGGGAAGTCTTGCCTCACAAATGAATAAACATGTGGACAAAGGTGAACTGGTAGATGTAATGTATTTGGATTTTCAGAAGGTGCTCAACAAAGTTCCGCATGAGAGGCTTCTAAGAAAAGTAAAAAGTCATGGGATAGGAAGTGATATCCTTTTGTGGATTGCAAGCTGATTAAAAGACAGGAAACAGAGAATAGGATTAGTACAATTATGTTAAAGAATTAGGGATTATAAACATACATTGTATTTTGTTTCTATCTATTACTTTACTTTCTCTATTTGTATTTTTTTTTTTATTCGTTTGTTTTTATATATTTGTTTTTTGTTTAATTATCACTTTATTTTATTTTATTCTTTTTATTGGAAGTTGTAAACCATCTTGGTCAGACTTGTCTGTGAAAGTCGGTATAGAAATGCTATTAAATAAATAAATAAATAAATAAATAAATGGTCTGTTTTCACAGTGGAAAGAGGTAAACAGTGGAGTGCCTCAGGGTTCTGTACTTGGCCCAGTGCTTTTTAATATATTTATAAATGATCTGGAAAGGGATATGATGAGTGAGGTGATCAAATTTGCGGATGACACAAAATTATGCTGAGTAGTTAAATCTCAAGTGGATTGAGATAAATTGCAGCAGGACCTTGTGAGACTGGAAGATTGGGCTTCCAAATGACAGATGAAATTTAACGTGGACAAGTGCAAAGTGATGCATATAGGGAAAAATAACCCTTGCTGTAGTTGCACAATGTTAGGTTCTATCTTATAAGTTACCACCCAGGAAAGAGATCTTGGCGACATAGTGGATAATACATTGAAATCGTCGGCTTAGTGCGTCATGGATCAGTTGCCCTATGAGGTAAGGCTAAAGAAGTTAGGGCTGTTCAGTTTGGAGACGAGACGACTGATGGGAGATATGATAGAAGTCTACAAAATCATGAAAGGACTTGAAAAAATTAATGTAAATTGGTTATTTACCCTCTCAGGTAATAGAAACACTAGGGGGCACCCCATGAAGTAAGCAAGAAGCTCATTTAAATCAAATCGAAGAAAATTCTTTTTCACTCAGTGCATAGTTAAGCTCTGGAATTCATTGCCAGAGGATTTGGTTACAGCAGTTAATGTAACAGGGTTTAAAAAGGGGATCATTTCCTAGATGAAAAATCCATAAACTGCTATTAATTAATAAGCAATAGTAGCTTGAGATTTATTTAATGTTTGGGTACTTGCCAGGTTCTTATGACTTGGGTAGGCCACTGTTGGAAACAGGATACTGGTATTGCTTGAGATTTATTTAATGTTTGGGTACTTGCCAGGTTCTTATGACTTGGATAGGCCACTGTTGGAAACAGGATACTGGTCGTGATGGACCCTTGCTGACCCAGTATGGCAATTCTTATGTTCTTATGTTGAAAGGGGGGTAATGCCCCCTCCCCCACACTCCTCATCTTTTGAAAAGATGAGGCTCTTTGATACTGTGCATTCATGGTTTGAGAAAGCTTAGCCATCCATTCCCTAGGATCTCAGGAGTGGGGACCCACACACAGTCTCTCACTTCTTTTAAAATCTCTTGATCTACAGTTCTCACACTTGGCATGTCCTTGTTTTAGGGTATCTCTGAACTTGAATGAAAACACTGGACACTCTGGTTGGTTGTAAAACAAAAACGTACTGTAACTAAAAATATTGAAAGTCCAGTTCCCAACAAAAATTCTCCAATTTATCTTTGCACAAAAATAAACTTTCCAAAAGTGCCTCTTTCTTAGTTCTGTTACCTGAGTCAATGTCCTGAAGGTTGGAAAACACTAGGAAAGACCAAGCCCTCTTAGATGATAGAGAGTAGGCTCCTAGTAGGGCTGGGATCTCCTATCTCTTCCTCTGATGGTAAAAGTTGGACTTCTGGTGGAGAAAGTCCCAAAAAGGTTAAAAATCCAAAACTCCGTCTCCCTCCTTCTCAGTGAACAGGAACTAGTGGCCGAAAGAATTCCTCCCAAAATGATTGTAATAAACTTCTCCAGAAATATACTTCTCTCTTCTTCTTCGTCAGTACTCTTCCATGTCATTGCTGTCCTTTCTTAGCTGGGTGGAAGGAGTCACAGCACCTTTCTGACCTCCCAAGGAAGGGGAGAATATTCTCCTTAGGCAGGCATAGGATCCCAAAGGCATGGGGCATAGGGCACAATCTCTTCCCTTGGATCAGTTTGTGAAGCCCAAAATAGAGATAAGCCACCACACTACTCTTCCAACTCAACGCTCCAAAAACAAAAGCCACTTACCCTGTTTCAGGCCTAAAGATGATGAGAACTCCAGAACTGCAGCTGAAAATACCAAAAGCCAGCTCAGAATGCCACATTGCTGTTCGTGTACATCTTGCTTTTATAATGCACTGCTGACTAATCCAAATAAATCTTTATGGAGGTGCCTGCAGGAATGGTCTGCAAACTACAAAATCCTAACCTAATGATTTAACTAGGGGACCAACTGGATCATGGAGGCCTAGGGGTCTCTTCTTCTAAATCTCTCTTCTGTTCCAGCCAGCACTATCCAGAAACTGACTTTCCATTTTGGCTTCTCCTTCGCTTGCTGGCTGGCACAAGCTAGGTCCTCTTCCTCTTTTTGTTGACCAACATGAACTGCTCTTTGATCCTAGCTCCTCTTCCTCCTGCCAGCCTGTATGAGCCAAATCTTGCAGCATCTGATCCTCGTACTAACCCGTATGGGAACTTGAACCTTTCTCCTCTGTCTGCCTGTGGTAATGGCCACATTTGAAAAACATTTATTTATTTATTTATTTGTTTATTTATTTATTTAATACTTTTATATACCGATATTCATGTAGAAGATTACATATCACTTCGGTTTACAGTATAACAATAACTGGCATGTAAGAATGCTTTACATTTAACAGGGATAAAATAACTTGGAGCAATGAAACAGGGACAAAACAATAATAAATAATAGGCTCTATTGAGGGGCCAGAGAATAACTGACTAAGGTTCTAAGAGCGTAATGAATTAACGTAGGGTAAGGGTAAAAGGAGCATAATTAGCTTGATCATCTGCGGAGTTGGAGTGCTAATCTAAGAGCTAGTCTGTTAGTATGTAGGGTCATGTACTAGAAGGATCATCAGCTTAAATGAAAAGCTTGTTCGAACAGCCAAGTTTTGAGTCTCTTTTTGAAGGTAATTGGGCATTGTTCTAGCCGGAGCTCTGGTGGTAGAGAGTTCCATTGCGCAGGGCCCGCAGTGGACAGGGCTCGTTTTCTTGAAGTTTTAATGGGTGGAGCAATGAGAGTATTTCTGTAAGCGGATCTCACTGGTCTGGAGGGTAAATGTGGTCGAAACGGGATAATGAGCTCCAGTGGAATGAGATTTGCACTAACTTGGATTACAGGCCTCCCTCTCTCTTACTATTCAGATATGCTCTAAAACCCTGCTCCATTGGTATATTAGGGTGACCTCATCAGAATATAAAGCACCATTTTTAACAAGGTTTCTTGCAGTTAAGATCCCCCATTTTGGTGCTTTTCAAACACAGCTGAAAGTAGTATAGTAGTGTTTCCATCCATCCATCTTTCCATCTTTCTGGAGGCATAACACCTTTCACAATAATTCATCAATCAGGGCCATACTTGGTGGGAAAGTGGAGACAGGATACCTACCCTATTGAAAATGTGCTTGGTCTGATAAGGAGAAGGTCATTTTCAATTGGGTTAAATGTGAAAAGTGCTAGAAAGCACAGGCACAAGTATGGCTTTCACATCCTCCCTTGCTTATTCTTATTTTGCTTCCTAGACTATAGATAATAATAGTGCTTAATGTTTTTAAAAGCTTCTCCAGCTTAGCCACAGTGACTATTATGAAAGTGAGTCAACCAGGGCATGACTGTGCCGATCCCTGTAAGAACCCAAGAATGGATTCAGGGAAAGGTGTTTTTGAAAGTGGAACCTATGACCATAATGAAAGGCTTACATCTTTTATTCAGAAAATATGTAAACTATATTAATTAAAAGAAAAGAAACAGCACTTGGAGTAAGGCCCAAGATAAAGCAAAAAACAAACAAACAAACAAAACAGGAAACAGACATACAGTTTGTATATTTTGAAGACTCTGGCTAGTACTGCTGCTTTAATGCAAAATCATCTTAGGCATACGCGAGTTACCCCAGACAACTAGCTCACTGTATCTCATGGCTTCTCAGAAGAATTTTCTCCTCTGATTCACAGTGGTATTGACATTTGAAAATCCTTCCTCTGTGGTTTTTCAGCTTCTTGCTGCTGTACCTGAAAAATGTTTTCAGCTGTGATAGGTGCAGGTCTGATGAACTGCCTGCTAAGAAACGGCGCTTCCTCATCAGGGAGCTTTGTCTGCTCGCCCCTTGCTACACTCTCCTGAATGCTAGGAAAAATTGGCTGCTCACGCTTGGGCGAGGGAGAGAGTAGAAAGTCAATGCGACATTAGAACTGGTCCCATCAGGAACATCATCCTGGTGATCCATTGCCACTCTAGAGACTCCTGACATAAAAATCTATATGCATTATTTTAATTAGCATTTACCATAGTATATTTGATCCTGCTGCAATATGTCTACATCAATATTTTCTATTAATGGATGGCTTGACTCACAAGCACCCTTAGTATGTATTTAAAGATATGCTAGTTAAGGTTTAAAATGTATAATGCTTATGGAAGGACAGAGGGAGAAAGAAGTAAGGCATTAATAATAGATGCAGAGCATCTTTAAGAGCAGAAAGAGGTGGGTGTTCCTCCCCTGCAAAGGTTCGCTCGTAGCTTCCTTGAACTGGAATATTATTGCTGAAAATTGTTATCTTTCCATAGCTTTGCTTCAGTCCAAGATGGCTTATGAGTCAGAACTGCACAAGCAAAGATGTTTCTTTATTACCTGTGCAATCATTTTGTTTGGTTTCAGAAAATACAGGTGGAGTTGAGATACTTTTTATTATTCAGAGACTGTAAACACAAGAAGAAAAAGTGGAGGTTTACAGGCTGAGTTATGAGCATCCAGGACCCACTGCCTATTCCTCCAGTGTCAACAGCATTTGCAAATTAAAGCAATTCCCCCTGTGGATTCAATGTTCACAGCCCTGGGGAGGGAGAGAGAGGAAGAGTCCTAGCCGCTATTCAATAATGACTTACTCTGGCCAGATATGGGATGCAAGCAAACTGGGTTCTGGTCTATGTTTTTTTGTTTAAGGACTATCACTGTGATTGCTGGGTTAGACGAGAGTGAGTTAGCAATGGGAGGGAAAACGTGCAAATGCAAATGAAGGCTCATGGTGCCATAGCCCCTGTAAGAGGTGGTTCTGATTTGTACTTTACAACACGTGTTAACTCCCCATTTCCATATAACCTATTTGTAAACCGTTATGATGGCGTTATTTTGACGTTTCCGAATGACGGTATTTGTATACTCATTAAACAAATAAATAAATAAAATAAAATAAAATATAGCCCCTAGATTTTCTATTTATAGCAGAATGATGAGGCATAAAAAAAAGGGGGCAGGGGTGGCGATAGTGGAAAGCCGGCCGCATCATGGTGCAGCCATGCTCCACACTATCGCCCCCATAGCGCCACAGGAAAAGGTGTAGTTCTTTCCTGTGGTGCTCGCCCGCAGCGCTGATGGGAGATAATTCCGCCCAAACTCCGCCCCCAACTCCTCCCCTTTCCCCTAATTAGAAAAATACCGCCGCGATACCGGCACATTGCAGAATAAAGAGTGACCCTGTAAGAGAGAAGGACAACACTTCTGGGCCACAAACACATACATATATCCATGAAGTATTCTGAAATCAGACTAATTTAATATTTCAAGGAACAGAGACAGTTATTTTCCCTACAAGGTTTTGTTAAAGTTTACCCGTAACCCTGTGAACAGGAGCATTACTATTGAAAATGGCACAGTTCCAGATATTTGCCCCTGCTGAAGAAGGATAATGTATAAGATGTTTTTACCATTTCTGAAATCCTAATTTTGTTCTGCTTCACAAAATGTAACCTACTGCAGATATCGTGCTGCATGGTAATGAATTGTATGGAGAAAGGGGAAAGTGGCTCCCAGAACCCACCTAGAACCAGTAGCAGACCCAGGCTGTCTTTTCCCTGTGAAAATAATGGGGTGAATTTTCAAAACATTACACGTGGTAAAATGCTTTAATTTGCAAATGAAGGCTCATGGTGCCTTAGCCCCTGTAAGAGTTGGTTCTGATTGAGATAAAAGTCTAACCCCTAGATTTTACGCACATATTTTCACTTTCATGTGCGCATATATACACGTATAAAAATGAGGAGGTCTAGGGACAATCCGCAGCAGAGCCAACACTTATGAGCGTAAGTTGCTATTTTAAAAGACATGTGCATACATTTGCCAACTTAGATCTAAATTCATCATTTTGCTATAAATATAGCAAAAATAGCACTCGCATTAAAAAAAAAAGGGGCATGTTTAGGATAATGTGCTGGCAGAGGCAGCGAATTGCTAAATATCGTGCACGGTGTTTAATTTATCGTGCACGGCTTCGCGTCATTGCACCTGATGCTACGGCAACACACACAGCACTACAGCAATGCACACAGCGCTATGTCACCAAGTCATGCGTTGCATCATCGCACGGAGTGTTATTTTTCCAAGTTATATATACAGCTGCCTCTTTGAGGGTGTGTTGAGGTGTGCTTTAGAGGAGAGGAGGGTAGTTGTTGTGGTATTTGGAGATAGTTAATATTGCGAGTTCTGAGTGTGCGTTGTGTTGGATTTACTATTCTTCCTTTTGTTAACCTTTACCTTTGTCTGTAGCCTCTCTCTGTGTGTGAAAGTTTGTGCTGGTTTGTGAAGTTTGTCCGTTTGACTTTGTCTGTAGTTGAGTGAGGAGGTGGTGTGTGGAGGAGTGGAGGAGGTGGGGAGAATGGAGTGTGAGAAGAATAGGGAGAGAGGAGAGGAGAGGCATGAGGAGAGGAGTGGGAGGAGCGAGGAGAGGAGGCGGGAGGATGAGGGCAAGAGTGGTAGGGGGAGGAGGAGGAGTCAGAGTAGGGACAGGAGCAGAGAACGGCAGCCTGGAAGGGTTAGGAGGAGGCGAGTGGGGGAAGGGAATAGGCAGGCAAGCATGGAGGGAGGAGTAAGCCAGGCTACAAATAGTCAGAGAGGGCAGAGGGAAAAGGAGTTTGCAGGGCAGGGCCGGGGAGAGGAAAGGAGGGGAGAGTTGAGTGGGACCGAAAGTAAGGGCAGGGAGGTTATCTCTCCGGAAGAGGAAGTGGCACCTCCATCTGGCAGCCAGCCAGCAGGACGCATTTGTCTCCGTGCCATATAGTTCAGCGTCATGGAGAACGAAATGGTAATTACAGGGGTCCTGCAAAACTATGCCATGCTGTTTGGTAACCGGGCAGCAAAAACATCAAAGGCAGCAAAGGCCCAGATCACCTCATCTCTAAAAGGGCACACAGCAACGGGTGTGCACATCATTTGGCATAAGATGCTCACAATGCAAAGAAGCAAAGTGCACCTCTGATGCAAAAAGAAAAAAAGGTACTTAATCCTATTGATTCTTATGTCTTATGTTTTGTTTCTACAGCTCTCGCCGATCAAACTACCGATCCCAGCCAGGATGCCCCAGGGACCAGCCACAATGACCCAGGGACCAGCCAAGATGACCCATGGACCAGTCACCACCACCAGGTTCGAAAAACCTTTCCTCATGAATGCCCAGATGCAGGTTAGTGCTGAGGAGGAGGAGAAGGAGCAGCAGCAGCAACAGCAACCACAGCCTGCAGACCCATTTGTGATACTGGAACCCCTGGGTACCCCCAACCAACTAAATGTCTCCCTCAACCTCTCACAGTTAATAGAGGAGCATAGCCTGGAGTGGGTGCCTCCAGGATCAGCTGAAGGTCGAGCCAGCACACCCCAGCGCCATCCGTAACCAGGAGGAGTCCGCCAGGAGGAGGCCTCAAGCCTGGTAATGCCAATTTTGCGTCCACAAAGCCCATTGGCACCAGCAGCACCAGCACCATTAGCATCACCCCCACCTGAAGACTCCATGCAGGAGCAGCTGTACCAGTTGGAAAGGAGCCATGTTGAGCACCAAAGACACATATGGGCAGAGCTAGTGGTGCTAAGGAGGGCTGTAAGCAGACAAAACAGCAAATGGCAATCCAAACCCGCACTGTCACAATGCTGAAGGAAGTAAGTAACACCCTTACCAATAATCTCTTGCAGATCCTACAAAGGATGCCCGAGCCAGCATCTGAATCCTCACCAGTATCACTGGACTTGACACTGCACAGCAATCCCTGTGACAGTAGATGGCCAAGGGGTAGGCCCCCCCAAAACCATGCCCCCCACCCCCAACTGGCAGGACACAATGTGGCAAGGGACCATGAAAAACATAACCAGCTGGCCTCTAAGGTCAAACTACCACACTTATAGGACAAGCTGGGCCTGGACCCTGCCCAGAGTTCCTGGCCCAGCTAGATGGAAGAAGCCTGCTGGTCCCATTCTCACTACAGAGTTCCTGTGCAGGTATGCAGAAGGGAGTTTCAACTGTGCTTTTCTTGGGTCCTGCAGACTAACTGTACAGCCCTCCTCCATGCTTTGCCTGTATTCCATCTTCCTTAAAGCATTATCCAGTGACGGTGCAGCTGCTGCCTCTTCTCATCATGTCTCCTTTCCTGCTCTAGATGCTGATATCTCCTCTCATCTCCACGCCTACTGATGCTGCTTCCTCCATGGTGCTGCGTCTTCATCTGGGGCTCTTGTCTCCATGCTGTGCTCTCCAGTCCTGGTCCTGCTGCTTTTACTTGAACTTTACTGCCGTGGCCCATAGGCTGTCCCCTTTGAGTGCACTCTGTCAACATAGACTGTCTGGGGCCTTTGGGCTGACCACACATAATAGTGCTGCATGTAGCTGTAACTTTACAGCTTTACTATAGTTTTGGGGTGCCACTTCCTCTTTCTATGTTCTTTGTTGCAATCATGATTATGCCTAAAGGATAAGATGAAATGGCTGTTTATGTAATTGTAGCATTTCAATCAATTAATGTACAGGGGTACACTGAATGTGCTGTTCATGAAATGTACAATTTTTTTTTGCTATTTGCTATCTTGTCCTTGCAGAATGTGATTACCTAAGACCCTGACTTTATTTCAAACACTAAACTACATGCGTTTGCTAATAAAGTGCTCACTGTTTTGAATAAGCAACTGGTTGTGTCCTTTCATTGTGTGCTTTTAATGTTTACTAGGGATGTGCATTCGTATTGACCGCATATGTAAAACGCTACTCATATTTTTTTTTAACTTAAAAAAAGGATTCGACATATACGATCGGATTTCCCACATATCCAACATAGCTATGTTGGATATGTTGGTGATCGAGCAAGGAGTGAGGACGCCATTTCTGCAATCCTTGGCGAGAAGCATTTATTTATTTATTTATTTAACATTTTTCTATACCGACCTTCATGGTTAAATACCATATCAGGACGGTTTACATCGAACAGGGATAAAAATAATTAGGTAAAGGAAGAGACAAAGTTACATTAAACGAGGACTGTGAACTTGGAAGCTTAGGTAGCTGGAAGAAAAGAGATAAAGTTAAGTTAAAGAAAAGAGAAATAACAAATTCCGGACTAGAGATAGTTAAGAATAGAATTAGTCCACATGTTAGAGTTGGTATCCATGCTGTCCAGGAATCGTTCGGCCCAAAAAGAACTTTTGGCCAGCTTGGGGGGACCTCCTGACCCCCCCAAGCTGGCCAAAAGTTCCTTTTGGGCCGAACGAGCCTTCCGGCGCGAACTCGCCGGGAATCACGTGACGTCGGCGCCACGTGATTCCCGGCGAGTTCACGCCGGAAGGCTCGTTCGGCCCAAAAGAACTTTTGGCCAGCTTGGGGGGCCTCCTGACCCCCCCCCCAAGCTGGCCAAAAGTTCTTTTTGGGCCGAACGAGCCTTCCGGCGCGAACTCGCCGGGAATCACGTGACGCAGACGTCACTCGACGTGACGCCGACGTCACATGCTTCTCGCCAAGGATTGCAGAAATGACGTCCTCACTCCTCGCTCGATCACCAGGGAGTTGTGGTAAGTCTGGGGGGGGGATTAAGGAGGGTGAGGGGGTTTAAATTTTTTTTTTTGCACATATGGACATATACCCAACTCATTTAATTTTTTTTATGTCCATATTGACCGCAAATGGGACCCCCTTTGGACATATGGACATATGGACATAAACTTTTGCTCTGCACATCCCTAATGTTTACGGTACCAAAGGTTAAAGGTTTGCTCTCCACATGACCTTGCATGCTAGAATGGCCTGCCTCATTCCAATTGAACATAAGAACATAAGAAAATGCCATACTGGGTCAGACCAAGGGTCCATCAAGCCCAGCATCCGGTTTCCAACAGTGGCCAATCCAGGCCATAAGAACCTGGCAAGTACCCAAAAACTAAGTCCATTCCATGTAACCATTGCTAATGGCAGTGGCTATTCTCTAAGGGGCGGATTTTCAGAGCCCTGCTCGCGTAAATCCGCCCAAAACCGGGCGGATTTACGCGAGCAGGGCCCTGCGCGCCGGGAAGCCTATTTTACATAGGCCTCCCGGCGCGCGCAGAGCCCCGGGACTCGCGTAAGTCCCGGGGTTCTCGGAGGGGGGCGTGTCGGGGCGTGTCGGGGGCGGGCCCGGTCGTCGCGGCGTTCCGGGGGCGTGTCGGCAGCGTTTTGGGGGCGGGTACGGGGGCGTGGCTACGGCCCGGGGGCGTGGCCGCGCCCTCCGTACCCGCCCCCAGGTCGCGGCCCAGCGTGCAGCAGGCCCGCTGGTGCGCGGGGATTTACGTCTCCCTCCGGGAGGCGTAAATCCCCCGACAAAGGTAAGGGGGGGGTGTAGACAGGGCCGGGTGGGTGGGTTAGGTAGGGGAAGGGAGGGTAAGGTGAGGGGAGGGCAAAGGAAAGTTCCCTCCGAGGCCGCTCCGATTTCGGAGCGGCCTTGGAGGGAACGGGGGGAGGCAGCGCGGCTCGGCGCGCGCAGGCTATACAAAATCGATAGCCTTGCGCGCGCCGATCCAGGATTTTAGTGGATACGCGCGGCTCCGCGCGTATCTACTAAAATCCAGCGTACTTTTGCTTGAGTCTGATGCGCAAGCAAAAGTAGGCTGATCGCGCTTCTTTTAAAATCTACCCCTAAGTGAACTTAATAGCAGGTAATGGACTTCTCCTCCAAGAACTTATCCAATCCTTTTTTAAACACAGCTATACTAACTGCACTAACCACATCCTCTGGCAACAAATTCCAGAGTTTAATTGTGCGTTGAGTAAAAAAGAACTTTCTCTGATTAGTTTTAAATGTGCCCCATGCTAACTTCATGGAGTGCCCCCTAGTCTTTCTACTATCCGAAAGAGTAAATAACCGATTCACATCTACCCGTTCTAGACCTCTCATGATTTTAAACACCTCTATCATATCCCCCCCTCAGTCATCTCTTCTCCAAGCTGAAAAGTCCTAACCTCTTTAGTCTTTCCTCATAGGGGAGTTGTTCCATTCCCCTTATCATTTTGGTAGCCCTTCTCTGTACCTTCTCCATCGCAATTATATCTTTTTTGAGATGCGGCGACCAGAATGGTGCGGTCTCACCATGGAGCGATACAGAGGCATTATGACATTTTCCGTTTTATTCACCATTCCCTTTCTAATAATTCCCAACATTCTGTTTGCTTTTTTGACTGCCGCAGCACACTGTACTGACGATTTCAATGTGTTATCCACTATGACACCTAGATCTCTTTCTTGGGTTGTAGCACCTAATATGGAACCCAACATTATGTAATTATAGCATGGGTTATTTTTCCCTATATGCATCACCTTGCACTTATCCACATTAAATTTCATCTGCCATTTGGATGCCCAATTTTCCAGTCTCACAAGGTCTTCCTGCAATTTATCACAATCTGCTTGTGATTTAACTACTCTGAACAATTTTGTGTCATCTGCAAATTTGATTATCTCACTCGTTGTATTTCTTTCCAGATCATTTATAAATATATTGAAAAGTAAGGGTCCCAATACAGATCCCCGAGGCACTCCACTGTCCACTCCCTTCCACTGAGAAAATTGCCCATTTAATCCTACTCTCTGTTTCCTGTCTTTTAGCCAGTTTGCAATCCACGAAAGGACATCGCCACCTATCCCATAACTTTTTACTTTTCCTAGAAGCCTCTCATGAGGAACTTTGTCAAACGCCTTCTGAAAATCCAAGTATACTATATCTACCGGTTCACCTTTATCCACATATTTATTAACTCCTTCAAAAAAGTGAAGCAGATTTGTGAGGCAAGACTTGCCCTGGGTAAAGCCATGCTGACTTTGTTCCATTAAACCATGTCTTTCTATATGTTCTGTGATTTTGATGTTTAGAACACTTTCTACTATTTTTCCTGGCACTGAAGTCAGGCTAACCGGTCTGTAGTTTCCCGGATCGCCCCTGGAGCCCTTTTTAAATATTGTGGTTACATTTGCTATCCTCCAGTCTTCAGGTACAATGGAGGATTTTAATGATAAGTTACAAATTTTTACTAATAGGTCTGAAATTTCATTTTTTAGTTCCTTCAGAACTCTGGGGTGTATACCATCCAGTCCGGGTGATTTACTACTCTTCAGTTTGACAATCAGGCCTACCACATCTTCTAGGTTCACCGTGATTTGATTCAGTCCATCTGAATCATTGCCCATGAAAACCTTCTCCATTACGGGTATCTCCCCAACGTCCTCTTCAGTAAACACCGAAGCAAAGAAATCATTAATCTTTCCGCGATGGCCTTATCTTCTCTAAGTGCCCCTTTAACCCCTCGATCATCTAATGGTCCAACTGACTCCCTCACAGGCTTTCTGCTTCGGATATATTTAAAAAAGTTTTTACTGTGAGTTTTTGCCTCTACAGCCAACTTCTTTTCAAATTCTCTCTTAGCCTGTCTTATCAATGTCTTACATTGCCAGATTGACAAACTAAAGAGTAGCAAATCACCTGGACCGGATGGTATGCATCCTAGGGTTCTGAAGGAACTCAAAAATGAAATTTCTGATCTATTAGTTAAAATTTGTAACCTATCATTAAAATCATCCATTGTACCTGAAGACTGGAGGGTGGCCAATGTAACCCCAATATTTAAAAAAGGCTCCAGGGGCGATCCGGGTAATTATAGACCAGTGAGCCTGACTTCAGTGCCGGGAAAAATAGTGGAAACTATTCTCAAGATCAAAATTGTAGAGCATATAGAAAGACATGATTTAATGGGACACAGTCAACATGGATTTACCCAAGGGAAGTCTTGCCTAACAAATCTGCTTCATTTTTTTGAAGGGGTTAATAAACATGTGGATAAAGGTGAACCGGTAGATATAGTATATTTGGATTTTCAGAAGGCGTTTGACAAAGTCCCTCATGAGAGGCTTCTACGAAAACTAAAAAGTCATGGGATAGGAGGCGATGTCCTTTTGTGGATTACAAACTGGTTAAAAGACAGGAAACAGAGAGTAGGATTAAATGGTCAATATTCTCAGTGGAAAAGGGTAAACAGTGGAGTACCTCAGGGATCTGTATTGGGACCGGTGCTTTTCAATATATATATAAATGATCTGGAAAGGAATACGACGAGTGAGGTTATCAAATTTGCGGATGATACAAAATTATTCAGAGTAGTTAAATCACAGGCAGACTGTGATACATTACAGGAGGACCTTGCAAGACTGGAAGATTGGGCATGCAAATGGCAGATGAAATGTAATGTGGACAAGTGCAAGGTGATGCACATAGGGAAAAATAACCCTTGCTTAGTTACACGATGTTAGGTTCCATGTTAGGAGCTACCAACCAGGAAAAAGATCTAGGCATCATAGTGGATAATACTTTAAAATCGTCGGCTCAGTGTGCTGCAGCAGTCAAAAAAGCAAATAGAATGTTAGGAATTATTAGGAAGGGAATGGTTAATAGAACGGAAAATGTCATAATGCCTCTGTATCGCTCTATGGTGAGACCGCACCTTGAATACTGTGTACAATTCTGGTCACCGCATCTCAAAAAAGATATAGTTGTGATGGAGAAGGTACAGAGAAGGGCAACCAAAATGATAAAGGGGATAGAACAGCTCCCCTATGAGGAAAGGCGGAAGAGGTTAGGGCTGTTCAGCTTGGAGAAGAGACGGCTGAGGGGGGATATGATAGAGGTCTTTAAGATCATGAGAGGTCTTGAACGAGTAGATGTGACTCGGTTATTTACACTTTCGAATAATAGAAGGACTAGGGGGCATTCCATGAAGTTAGCAAGTAACACATTTAAGACTAATCGGAGAAAATTCTTTTTCACTCAACGCACAATAAAGCTCTGGAATTTGTTGCCAGAGAAGGTAGTTAGTGCAGTTAGTGTAGCTGGGTTCAAAAAAGGTTTGGATAAGTTCTTGGAGGAGAAGTCCATTAATGGCTATTAATCAATTATACTTAGGGAATAGCCACTGCTATTAATTGCATCAGTAGCATGGGTTCTTCTTAGTGTTTGGGTAATTGCCAGGTTCTTGTGGCCTGGTTTTTGGCCTCTGTTGGAAACAGGATGCTGGGCTTGATGGACCCTTGGTCTGTCCCAGTATGGCAATTTCTTATGTTCTTATGTTCTAACTTGCCAATGCTTATGCTTTATCCTATTTTCCTCTGATGGATCCTTCTTCCAATTTTTGAATGAAGATCTTTTGACTAAAATAGCCTCTTTCACCTCACTTTTTAACCATGCTGACAATCATTTGGCCTTCCTTCTTTCTTCTCTGCTGAATCTTATTTAGTTGAGAACAGCCTTCTGTTTCCTGCTTCAGCCCCTCCTCTCTCCTTCCCTCCCCTCCCCTCCCAGGCAGCATACAGAGAACAGGAAGGAAGGGGATGAGGTTGACAGACAGCAGAGCAAGAAAAAAAATGCTGCTCTGCTCCCTAATCCAGGCCCTTCCCCTCTTAACCATGTGCAATGAGGCAGAGGACACAATAGCCTCAACAGTGCTTAAAGGCAACAAAAACCTAAATCCATCTGACCCAGCATGGTACTTCTTATGTTCTACTGAATGAAGGCACTAAAAGCAACAACAATTTTAAGACCAGAAGTGGTGGCATTGTTTGAAAATATTTGCCAGAGACATGGTTGGAATGGTTAGAATCTAAAAGTTTCAGCTTGTCCAGTCTACGAAGAACACATTCTGATCTTAGAAACATGGAGGATCATATTCAAAAAATGTATGTGGATTGTGATGAATTGCAAGAGAACCTTGCAAGACTGGAAGATTGGCCTTCCAAATGACAGATGAAATTTAATGTGGACAAGTGCAAAGTGATGCATGTAGGGAAAAATAACCCTTGCTGTAGTTACACAATGTTAGGTTCTATCTTAGGAGTTACCACTCAGGGAAGAGATGTAGGTATCAAATTGGATAATACATTGAATTCATCATTGGCTCAGTGTGCTGTAGCGATCAAAAAAGCAAATAGAATGTTAGGAATTATTAGGAAGGGAATAGCAAATAAAAGGATGGATGTCATAATGCCTCTGTATCTCTCCATAGTGAGACCGCATCTTGAATACTGTGTGCAATTCTGGTCACCGCATCGCAAAAAAGGTATAGTTGTACTGGCGAAAGTGCAGAGAAGGGTGACCAAAATTATAGTGGGGAT
This sequence comes from Rhinatrema bivittatum, assembly GCF_901001135.1. Classification (NCBI taxonomy): domain Eukaryota; kingdom Metazoa; phylum Chordata; class Amphibia; order Gymnophiona; family Rhinatrematidae; genus Rhinatrema; species Rhinatrema bivittatum. The sequence continues at coordinate 130,776,009 of NC_042619.1, read as the reverse complement.
GAAACAGCTCCCCATGAGGAAAGGCTAAAGAGGTTACGGCTGTTCAGCTTGGAGAAAAGACAGCTGAGGGGAGATATGATAGAGGTCTACAAAATCATGAAAGGACTTGAACAAGTTAATGTAAATCGGTTATTTACTCTCTCAGATAATAGAAGGTACAGGGGGCACTCCATGAAGTTAGCAAGTAGCTCATTTAAAACAAATCGAGGAGAATTCTTTTTCACTCAGTGCATATTAGGCTCTGTGATTCATTGCAGAAGATGTGGTTACAGCAGTTAGTGAAACTAGTGTTAAAAAAGCTTTGGATAAGTTCCTAGAAGGAAAAATTCATAAACTGTTATTAATTAATAAGCAATAGTAACTTGTGATTTATTTAATGTTTGGGTCTTGCCAGGTACTTGTGATTTGGATTGGCCACTATTGGACACAGGATACTGGGCTTGATGGACCCTTGGTCTGACCCAGTATGGCATATCTTATGTTCTTATGGCTTGAGAGACTGTATGGTATTTTTCTGCCATTATGTTTCTATGAATTCCATATCCAAGATGACCAAAATGGTAGAGAGATGCTTGTATCAAGTTTAATAAGTCAGTGGTATCTTTTGTATGCAACTGGATCTTTTCTTTTCAAGTTGCCTAAAAATATTTTCTTCCCAACTAAAGATATTTTCAGTGTACCACTTCCAGAGATGAATTGGTCTCCACATATGTCTGGTTATGGCTTATGTAGACAAATCCAAGATCTTAGCTATAGTTTATGATTGACAAGATTCATGACAGAATTATATTTCTTAGCATTTCTTGGCTACATATTATTCTTAGCATTTCTTGGCTACATATTATTTAGGTTTAATCACTTTCAGGGTCTATCACAATACCACTGCCATAAGGACACAAAATTTGGCCCTTGCTACAGAATTCTCGAGTTCCAGTAGAATTGTAGGAAATCAAGAGGACATGACAGCTGACATGGCACTTCTCTTCCCTCCCTTCTCTCCCCATGGTATTTCATCACCACCAGCTGTGGTATTTCATGATGTATCTGCCTCCTCTTGTTTGTGCGCTTTGAACTGCATGGCACTATGGTGTGCTGCATGGTCAAAATATGAATCTCTCTTGGGTGGCACACACAAAGGGCCAGATTTTAAAAGGGTTACGCTCATAAGGTACGCGCGTAACCCTTTTAAAACGCCCCTGCGCGCGCTGAGCCTATATTGCATAGGCTTCCGGCGCGCGCAAAGCCCCAGGACGCACGTAAGTCCCGGGGCTTTCTTGGGGTGGGCGTGTCGGAGGCGTGACACGGCCGGCGCATCTTCGTGGGTGTATCGGGGGCATGACACAGTCGTCCATCATCTGGGGGCGGTGCCGCGGGCGTGGTTTTGGCCCGGGGGCGTACCGGGGGGCGTGGCCGTGGCCTCCAGACCAGCCCCCGGACTGGAACATGGCGCGCGGCAGCCAGACTGGTGCGCACAAAGTTACGTCTGCCTCGAGCAGGCGTAACTTGTGCGACAGAGGTGGGGGGGGGGGGGTTAGATAGGGCCGGGGGGGGGGGGTAGGTGGGGAAGGGAGGGGAAGGTGGGGGGAGGCGGAATGAAAGTTCCCTTCGAGGCCGCTCCGATTTCGGAGCGGCCTCAGAGGGAACGGGCAGCGCACACAGGGCTCGGCGCGTGCAAGTTGCACAAATGTGCACCCCCTTGCACGCGCCGACCCCGGATTTTATAGGCTACGTGCGTATCTTATAAAATCCGGCGTACTTTTTTTCACGCCTGGTGCGCAAACAAAAGACCGCGCGCGCGCTGTGTTTTAAAATGTACCCCAATATGAATTGCCGCTCTCCTCCTGGTGAAGAGAATCGGGAGGATAGGGAAGGAATGAAGAAGGAAAGGATCAGGGAAGGGAGGGAAAAAGAGCAAAAAGAAGTGAGGATGGGAGAGAGAAGAGACAGAGATGGGGAAAGGAAGAGGATGAGAGAAGGAAGAGAGAGAAATCGGATGGGGAAAGAAAGGGTGAGGAATGGGAGTAAGTGTGGGGAAAGGGAAGGGGAGTGATCTGGCAATGGGGGTAGGAAAAGGTGAAATGTGGGCAAGAAGAAAAGTTAGGTGGGCGGCTGCATGAGAGGACATTCAGGGATTGGATGTGGGAGAAATGGTGATTAGAGAATCGAAGGATGAAAAAGCATAGAGTGGAAGAAAGAGAGTCTGGGAAGAAAAGAAAAATACATTTTAGAGAGGTGACGACAAGCAAGAGAAAAGGCACCATTGCGAGAGAGAAAGACAGGCTGGAGTGACAGAAGGAGTGAAAGAAGAGAAGAAAGCTGAGAAAGAAAGGAATGGAAAATAAAAAAAGAAGTGAAAACTGAAATGGAGAAAAGAATGAAAGAGAGCAAAAATGTATATCCAGATGCACTAGAAAAGTTGGAAAATTATTTTTATACTGTAAAATAGTTTGACATTAAACAACTTAAAAATCTTTGCACAGAATTTTCCCTGTACTGTCACAGGAACCTGAGGGCTCTGCATAGTGGGGGTTTTTCCTTTATTTTGTGGTTTCATTATCTTATTGATTTTCAAGTTCAGTAGTTGTGTAAAAAATTGTTCAAGTCCTTTCTATATGTCATTTGTTTATACTGCTTATAAAGGATCCTTCTAGGCAATAATAACCCCTTGGATTTTTTTATTATTGTTGTTGTGAAACTGTCCAACCAGTTGGTTTCATAGTTTTTTTTTAAGGTCCACAGGAATTATTGTGTTAAATTAGAGACTGGATTTTTGATTGAAAATCCCCAGATTAGTTTTCTTGCATTTCTTAGGAAGGAAATGTTACTGCTGCATTTTACTATTTTGTTTTTTTAAAATGTTCTTGTGCCTCAGTTGTGTGCAGCATTCGTGACAAGCTAACAAGACACTCATTTTCTACATTTTAAAATAAAATATTAATTAACGTATCACTTTAAAGCCAATCTGTTTTAGTTAGGAAAATAAAATTGCCTAATAAAATGAATAAAAACTCAAATCATGAAGACGTGGCCGATTAGGAGCACTGCTAGTTTCATCTAGCTTTTTTTTTTTTTGTTGGGTGGCTTTGAAGCCTAGTCTTTGCATAATATTTCATTAGCTGTAGAAATGCTTTTTATGGCAAGAGAACACAATATTTCTGCAGGACTGAGACCTGGTAAGAATAATCTTTAAAGAATGTCTTTCTGAATATTTGTGTTTAAAGAATTTTGCTTCTGTGAAAAGTCCCATTAGTGTCTCCTATTGGATTTTTACCTGAGGCTGATCCACTTGCCTTGCTCTAGTTAAGACAGTACTTGGGATAATTAACTTCAGTAATTATCTGGTAACAGAGCCCTTTTTTACAGGAACCTGCTGCAAAAGAAACTGCCCTTTTGTAACTGTTTCATAGTTATATATTTCAAGTGTTTCATAGGTGCCAGAGAGGAACAATCAGCCATGATAGTATACATTTTTATTATTATTTTAACTACTACTTTTATCTTTTGAAACTTTAATTTTTAGTTTTAAATTCTATATCTTATCTATTTTAATATTTTATTATTTTATGAAACTATGTATTTATATCTTTTCCTTTATGTTTGAAATGCAAATGTTTTTAAATGAATATTTGCCCTTAAGTGTAAACTGATGTGATATGTTTTCATGAACATTGGTATATAAAAACCAATAAATAAATAAATAATAAATAAATAAATACAGACAAAAGAACTTTTAACTGTTCTGAAACAATATGGGACCTATATACTAAAATTCATGCTATAAATCAGGGGTAGGCAGTTTTGATACTGAAGTGCCACAAGCAAGCCTGATTTTCAGGACAGCCACAATTAATATGCATGAAGTATATTTGTATGCACTGCCTCCATTGTATGCAAAAATATCTCATGCATATTCACTGTGAAAATGCTGAAAACCAGACCTGCTGGTAAGGATGTGAAGCCCCAAAATTTTTAATTTGGGTTGGTTTGATTTGCTTTTGTGGTATTTTTTCATGTTTTGGTTTGTTTAAGGTTTTTATTCTATTGTATTCATTTGTCAAACACAAAAAATAATTAAATTCCAAAAAAATTCTAAAACAATAAACCCCCCCTACCAAATCCTTTATTATTATTATTTTTTAAAAGGGCCTCCCACAGCCCTGCATGCATTGTCACGCCCTTCAAAAATTGAACCCGGGGCCCAGGCTTGCCCAGCTGGGCTTCCTTGGTCCCAGCTGGGGTCTCTCCAGGCCCTTCCCACCCACCGTTAAAATCTGCTGGGGCCAGGGAACTCCCAAATATGTGGATCTCAAATCAGATATGGCCACTCAGATTTCTGTTCTAGGTCAAGCCTCAGAACATCTCCAATGGTATTTGGATTGACTAACCACATCCAGCAATGATCATCACAGTCATTCCATTCTATTGTAGAATGGACCTATAGCAGAGAGAATAAATCCCACACATATAAAAATGTTTCTTCCCACTTTGAAAATGTATTTATTTTTGGTATTTTTTTTATAAATGCAAATAAAAATGTTTATTGACTTATCTGCGGTTTTTTAGAAGAGTACATCTCAATGATGTCAACAGTATTAAATGCTCGGTGCTTGCTCCACATGGGCTGCGTTTCAAAAATTGTTCTTCTTCAGAAGCTACAATTTAACCAGAGCAGACAATGAATGACTGGATGAGATGCCAAAATCGCTAAACTGTCTTCCTTCATCATATTAAGAACATAAGACTTGCCATACTGGGTCAGACCAAAGGTCTATCAAGCGTAGTATCCTGTTCCCAACAGTGGCCAAGCCAGGTCATATACACCTGGCAGGATTCCAAGGGGTAGATACATTCCATGCTGCTTATCCCAAGCAATGTATTTCTTCCACTCTACCTTACTAATGGTTAATGGACTTTTCTTCCAAGAACTTATCCAAACCTTTTTTTAAATGCAGCTACACTAATAACTTTCACCACATCCTCTGGCAATGAATTCCAGAGCTGAATTATGCGTTGAGTAAAAAAATATTTTCTCTTATTAATTTTAAATGTATTACCTAGTAACGTTATTTTGTGTCCCCTGGTCTTTCTGATTAAAGTTTACTCCTTCCTTTCCCTCAGCCATCTCTTTTCCAGGCTGAAGAGTCCTAACCTCATTAGCCTTTCTTTATAGGGGAATTGTTCCAGTCACTTTATCATTTTGGTCACCCTTCTCTGTACCTTTTCTAATTCTGCTATATCTTTCTTGAGATGTGGTCACCAGAACTGCACACAATACTCAAGATGAGGTTGCACAATGGAGTGATACAGAGGCATTATTTTATTCTCTGTTTTGTTCTCCATTCCTTTCTTAATAATCCTTGTTACGCTCTGCTGGCTGGGAGCGCTAGGGGGTAAGATGTGTGCCCCTTTGTGGTAAGACAGACCTCGTCTAGGGTTGGAAATGACCAGGTCCCTGCTGACCTGCCTGCCTAGTGAGACCAACCAAACATGGTTGGTCTCTGAGTGGTCCTCTGACTACTCCATGCCCTTTCGGACTTGCCGCAGGGTAGCAACAGAGGCGGCAGGCCAGACAGGAGACAAGGACGGACAAGGACTGAAGCTTGAAGGCTGAGACGAAGACTTCAGGACTCAGGAGTAGAACACAAGGCATCGACAACAGGAACAAAAGACGTCAGGACATCCGGAAAGGCGATTGGATGGAAGCTCACTAATAGAAGGCATCTGGAACTAGAGCAGATGGAGGCTCAGGGCATCAGAAATGTCCGAGGCAAGGATATCTCTTATGGACCTTGGGAAATCCAGACGAGACAGGAGGAATTGGGATGACTTGGATGAAGACAGATGGGCACTGTTCCTCAGGGCACCCTACACAGCCCACCAACACAGGCGGACCCAATGGGCTGGTCACAGACCACCCTGTCCCATTGCGCGCCCTACACAACCGGGAGGCTGGTCATGGACCATGCGGGAGTGGGGCAGGCTCAGGAAAGGAATCCAACTGACTGAGGCTCCAATGTATGAGAACAGGAACTGGACGAAACAGATTTACCCTCAGGATGGACATCTGGAGGACTCGAGGAGCTGGAACATCACAGGAACAGACATCAGGAAGATCAGGAACGTAAGGATCTCTAGCCATCGAGGACATCAGGTCTTCCGGAACATCAGAATGGTAGAGACGGAGGACGTCGGGAACATCAGGACATCAAAGACTGAGGACTCGAAAACATCAGGACATCAGAGATGGTGATCAAAACAGCAGAGATGAAACGAAGTGGGATCCCTTAAAAACCTGGAACACCCAGCAAGAGCAGGAACATGGAGTCCAAGAGGAAGGAGAGGCTCCTCAGAAGACTGGCTCATTGCAAAGGCAAGGCATGAATGAATCCAAGATCTTTATATAAGCAGAAGAGGGAGTTTCCAGGAAGTGAGGTCATCAATGGGCCACTCCTATGCTGGCCCTTTAAATCACCAAAGAAGACGCGGCCTCGCCCCTTAGGAAGGAAGCAGGAAACAGGAAGCAGAACCATGGACAGCGCCATGATGTTGCTAATGCTGAAGAGCAGGGCGGGGCAGAGGAATAGGCCCAGCGTTGTCCGCAGCTCTCAAGCCACAGAAGGCAGGCTGAGTAGCGGCTCCAGCTACAAGGAAGACCAGGGACTGTGGCCTCCGGATCACGGGGCAGGCAGAGAGAAGGTAAGAGGCTGCCCATGAGGGCAGAATCATAACACCTTAGCATTGTATTTGCTTTCTTAGCTGCTGCTGCACACTGAGCAGAAAATTTCAATGTATTTTCAACGATGACACCTAAATCCTTTTCCTGAGTGGTGACCCCTAATGTGGAATCTTGCATTGTGTAGCTATAATTTGGGTTACTCTTCCCTAAGTGCATTACTTTGCACTTATCCACATTAAATTTCATTCGCCATTTGCATGCCCAGTCTCCCAGTTTTGAAATGTCCTCTTGCAATTTCTCACAATCCTCTTGTTATATAACAACTTTGACTAATTTTGTGTCATCTGCAAATCTGATTGCCTCACTTGTTGATTCCATTTCCAGGTCATTTATAAATATATTAAATAGAGGTCCCAGAACATATCCCTAGGGAACTCCACTATTCACCTTTTTCCATTGGGAAAATTTACCATGTAGCCATACTCTCTGTTTTCTATCTTTTAACCAGTTGGCAATCCACAATAGGACACTGCCACCTATCCCATGACTTTCTAATTTCCTAAGAAATCTCTCATGAGGGACTTTGTCAAATGCTTTCTGGAAATCCAGATACACTATATCAACTGGCTTTCCTTTATCCACATGTTTATTTACGCCCTCAAAACAATGTAGCAAATTTGGGAGGCCAGGCTTCCCGTGCTTAAATCCATGTTGGTTTTGTCCCATTAAACTATATTTATCCATATGTTCAACAATCTTGTTCTTTTTGATAGTCTATAATTTACTGGATCAACTCTTGATCCCTTTTTAAAAATTGATATTGCATTGGCAACCCTCCAGTCTTCAGGTACCATAGATGATATTACTGATAGTTTACAAATTTCCAATAGCAGGTCTGCAATTTCATTTCTCAGTTCTTTCAGCACTCTGGGATGTATACCATCTGGTCCAGGTGATTTGCTACTCTTTAGTTTGTCAATTTTCCCTAGTATATTTTCCAGGTTCATTGAGATTTGTTTCAGTTTTTCTGAATCATCACCTTTGAATATCATTTCTGTCATGGGTATATCTCTTACATCTTCCTCAGTGAATACTGAAGCGAAGAATTAATTTAGTCTCTCTGCTATGGCTTTGACATCCCCAAGTGCCCCTTTTACCCATTGATTATCTAATGCCAGCAGCAATATTTCATGACAATCTCAATGCTAGCAGAAAAAAATAAGAGAAAAAAAACTCAGTTTCTGTTATATGAAAATTGGAACCACCATTCTAAATATAATCCCTCCAGATATAGTCCTGACATGGGCTGTGTCATGGTATCTTCATCAAGTCCAAGGAGAATCCATAGGTCTAAAGAAATTTTACAAATTCTAACTGCAATGAACACTAGCTTTTATTGATAAGTAAAAGGCACTGTGGAGATTTAAAACATTGCATGATAAAAAAAAAAAAAGAACTAATCACAGAACACTTCCCTTGTAAGGAAATGACCATCAGCCTACATAATCAGAGTGCATTCCTACTGATATGGACATATAGTAAAGGGCCACCAGTCCCCTTTATCATGTGTCTACTAACATGATAGACGTGACCTTACAGGGGAAGTAGGGCCGTCATCGGCTTTCCGATCCAACTTTTCAGGAAGGCATTGCTTCAGTGGAATTAGGAGAACTGGAAAAGCAGGCTTACTTTGGTAGCTTCCTGCAAAAAGCCTGGATTTTGGTATTCTTTTCATGGATGCCCTTTTGATATCCCAATATCTGTGTGTAAATGTGGTGAAGAGAATTACAAATAAAATAATTAATTTGAAGGGGCTGTATAAGTGCCAGTGATGCCTTCATTGTGTAAAGTGCTTGGGAACCATAGCAACGGGTATCCAGGGAAGCTATTCCCTTAACAGCAGAGCACTGGTCATCTGCTCACTATAACAGAGTTTAAAATAATGGTACAAATTATAGCCAAGTTGCTATTTTGTTTGGAAAATTGGTATAATTGGGAATGCATTTAAATTAGTTAATAAGTTTCCTTTTTACTAATTTCTTGAACCAAGGGTTTTGTTTTTTTTAAAGATTTCTGTTAATTACTTATCTATCCCAAGTAAACACTTTTCTTTTTATGACATCAGCAATAATCTTTTTTTTTTCTCTGCATGACAGTTGGTCAGTGAGGGGTTGAGCTAGGAAAGGTGACAGAGAGAGAGTGTGCGCTGCTGAGCTCTGTTAATTAGGCCTTTATACTGTGTAAAACACCTTAAAAAACATTTAAGAAACACTAATTAAGAGTGAATGAGAGTGATTATTAATGTTTATTTGCCTGCCAAAGGTAAGGAAATTACTTTAGTGAGATTAAAAATAAAACAGCTGAAACACGGATATTTTCTCAGCTTTCATAGTTAGCTGAATGAAACTTGTGAAACTGATTGTGTGATATCATAATTACCCTGAAGTTAAAGCCCTATTAGAAGCAGACAAATATTGCTGCTTAAATATATTTTGCAGAACACCGGAAGATAAGGGTGACTGCTGCTGAATTCCAAAGGGAAATTAAAAGCGCTTTTGGCAGAAGAGCAAAAGGATTTTCATTTTGGGCTTCAAGACTTCTTATTTTCAAAACCTCATTTCCATTTAAATACAGTTATCTGAGAACTGTTTGAGGAAAGAGTTAAATGTAACCGTCTCTTTTTAGTCAGTAAGGAGGTCCAGACAACTGATCCGTAAAGATAGACTTTTATTGCCAGCAAGATGCAGCTAAGACAAAGGCTCAGTACAACTGCATGCCACGCCCCCTTCGGAGCAAACTTTTATGCACTTTACAACTCTTATCTTTCACACATGCGTTCTGGTTTTTGCTGAACAAACATTTCACAAATTGCTGAACAAGCATTAGCTAGCGTGGTCCTCTAGTAGGTGTAGCTTATGATCAGACTATTGTTTCGTCATTTAATTGACCGTGACTGAATGGGTATAAGGATCTCGTGTGTTATATAACTCATTTAAAAAGTGTCTGATCTGAAAACATATTAATTTATTCTTATCCACCTTTCCTAGTTGTAGACAGGGAACTGAATTAGCCTTTTATTTTGAAGCTAGTAATATTAAAGAAAGTAAAAATTGACAGTCTCAGGGAGACAGGTTCTTTTATTGATTTCTTAAAGTCAGAATATTAGGAAATAGCTCCAGAGACGACGTGGTCAAGCTCCAGTGACAACGTGGTCAAGCATAAATCCAGAGAGCACTGTAGCCTTAAAAATGTTTCATCTTTGTTCAAAAACCAGCGTACACAAGTCATCGTGGGAGTCAAAGATAAGTGCACCAACGAATACATGTGTAAAAGTATTAAAGACTCTTAAAAAAACATTTAAATAGTTAATAGTGCAGTAAATATTTTATAAGATAGACAGAATTTGAAATACAGATATAATTAAAATGTTTGGAATGTTTTAAAACCTGGTACCATAATTCATGTTTATATTTGTTTTCCCAGTAAATCATATTCTCTATTGCCACTTTAATAAATTTAACTTTAATAATACCAAGTGACAAAATAATTAATTTTTCTTTTATTGGTGAAACTTCGTTGAGGAAAATTGTAAACTGTTAACTTATAACAACTTTAATTAATTAAGGAAACCCCAAAGCCTGAACCACACAGCTACCTATGTGACAGTGCATAAAAACAGTTTATAAATTCTGAAGTGGTTTATATATGTTTGATGTGTTTGACGATCCCATGTTGACATCTGCTGTAATTCATTCCCAAACTTGTTTCTTGACCTTCTAGGCCTTTTCTAGTACAATCTTTGTCACAGAACATCTTTGAGTTACATAAGATTAGATCCAGAATCTCAATCTTGTTGTACTCTAGTTGCTTGAAACACAACATGCATTGGTAAAGCCATGCAACAGCCTCTGTAGCACCTTTTGCAGCCTCTGGCTCTGATCCCCGCTCCAGCTCTTCAGCATTTTCCTCCTCCTCGTCCTCTCTTCCAGCCTTTTCCGAGACATCAGTTGCATCTTAGTTAGCTCTGTTTGTTAGTATGTGTTCTTTGTTCACCTTCTCTGTTAGACTTCAGTAGCTTTTCTCTCATGCCTGACAAATAGCAGCATATGCCAGGCTTACCTTTATAACGTTTTCAATGAGGGAGGCGGAACAAGAAGAAAAAAGAAATGATAATTCTCAGTTTACCATGACTGCGCTATTTAGCATTTTTGCACTAGTTAGTGCTGCACAAGCAAAGTTTTTGTGTTACTGTGTACATGCTATGGAAGTTAATTTTTTTGCACACTAAGGGCCGGATTTTAAAAGCCCTGCGCGCATAAATCCGGCTGGATTTACGCGCACCTATTTTGCATAGGCTGCCAGCGCGCGCACAGCCCCGGGACGCGCGTAAGTCCGGGGTTTCGTAAAGGGGCGGGGAGGGGCGTGTCTGGGGGCGTGTCATGGGCAGTTCGGGGCGGGACCAGGAGCATGGCGCTGGCCCGGGGGCGTGGTCGAGGCCTCCGGACCAGCCCCCGGGGAGAACAGGCAGCGCGTGCCGGGCTCGGCACGCGCAGGTTGCACAAATGTGCACCCCCTTGCACGCGCCGACCCCGGATTTTATAAGATACACGCAGCTACGCGCGTATCTTATAAAATCTAGCGTACTTTTGTTCGCGCCTGGTGCACGAACAAAAGTATGCGCGCACGGAAATTTATAAAATTTACCCCTAAATTTAGTGCATAGTCCATTAAGAAGCATTCTAGCATGCACATTAAGGGGTGAATTTTAAAAGCGTTACTCGCGCTATAAAACCCATATATATGAGCATATGAGCCGAGCAAGGCATATTTAAAAGACACAAATTATGCACATATATGCATATGCTCAAGCAAAAAAATATGGGGAAGGGGCAAGAGCAGGTCAAGGGCATTCTGGGGCAGGGCCAATAGTTACATGTGCATCTTCATATTTTAAATCTGGAAGCCACAGCGTGCAGCGGGCTGTTAGCTGCGAATGTTTGCTTCTGCTCCTGATGAGGTGTAAGTCTTCATAAATCCCTGTTTAGGCCTAAATCGACTGGGTGAGGAGTCTGGGTAAACTGGGTGGGGGGTGGCCGGAGTGCAGGCTGAAGAACCAGAGAGTTCTGGATGACCTCAAGACAGACTGGGCAAACTGGTGGACTAATCGGTAAAACTGGGAATGGCCTTCTCGTGAGCATGTTTTAAAATCCACTTATCTGCGTGTGTTAAAGCTGACAAAGTCCTAAGAAAGATGCACAAAATACGTTTGCTTGAGTAACCGCTTAAAATTAGGAGCACACACATGCGCAGTAGATGTATTTTAAATCGTATGTGCGTAAATGTGTGCATGATTTTAAATTCCTGCATTTGTGTGCTCGCATGCCCATGCGTGGATGTATGGGGGCCTGTACTCTTGTTTTAAAGTTACCTTCTAAAGGGGCAAGTTTTAAAAATCATGGGGCCTCAAGATAGGTTAAAATGGCACTGTTCCGAACCTCTTTTGCAGTGGCTAAAAGTACCCATTTTTGGCTACTGATAAGAGGGCAATTTTCAACCTAGGTTACCTATCTGGGTAACCAGGATAGTTTGCAGTATGAAACAGCACTTTGGGCAAAGGTTGCTTTAGGTGCTCCCTCTTTTTCAGTCTTGTGTGCAAGCAGTCTGACTCAAAAGGGAAATGTAGTGGCCCCCCTGGCTTGCTGCCCAATGCAGTGGTCCTTTTTGTCCACCCTTGGTGACGGCACTGTAGGTAACTGCTTAGTTACCTGGGCAAATTCCTTTACAAAAATTGCCTTATAATTTTTAGTGACATGCATTGTAAAAATTGTTTATGCAAGTTTTAGTGCATAGATCCCACTGGGGTGTATACTACAATGTTTGAACATCAGTTGTCATATGGTAAGCATTTAGAAGATAAGAACATAAAAATTTGCCATACTGGGTCAGACTGAGGGTCCATGAAGCCCAGCATCCTGCTTCCAACAGTGGCCCATCCAGGTCACAAGTACTTAATGGTAAGATTCCCAAATAGTAAAAAGATCCCATGCTGCTATCGTGTAGTAATAAGTAGTGGCTATTCTTTAAGTCTGCCTGGTTAATAACTGTTTATGGACTTTTCCTCCACAAATTTGTCTAAAACATTTTTAAATGCAGCTAGGCTAACTGTCTTAACCACATCCTCCAGCAATGAATTCCAGAGCTTAATTGTGCTTTGAGTGAGAGAGAATTTTCTCTCAGTTTCCCCTAGTAATTAACTATGTTTTCAACTATTTTATCAAACGTATCATTATGTGATTATATTTATTGCTGTATGTATTATGTGTTGAATGGATTATCAACCTTGGAAGAACAGATAAATCTTTAAATGAAATTAATTTTCATTTATCTTCCATTTTTCCATACCAGCTCAAAGTATATTATGATGATATTCAAATCTATGGTTCCTTTGGTTGTAATTGCGATGATTCTGTAGTAACATATTCATGAGATTGAACAATGGCTGATGTAGTAAGTAGAAGTTAAACTAAGAGAAAACTGAATTTTTATGGCTTAAATGCCCTCATTTTCTTCTGGATATACATCAAATTCAAACTGGGAACTTTATTACCCCTCCAAAGGGTAACATTGACATTTTAGAAGTCTGGTTGAACTCACAATTATAAATGCAAAAACATTTTAATACACTAATAAAGGCCTGCTTTTTTTAAGCTTTGGAACATTTGTTTTCTTTGCCCATACTTAAACGAGCCAGATCTTCTTTGTCTGCTGATTCACGTGTTGATCTCTATGGAGTGAATTTTGAAAGGAGTTACAAGCATAAATGTAGCAGTTTTCAAAAGCCATTTTATACACATAAATCCTTTTGAAAATTACCTTTTATGTGTATAGATAATTGTAATTCTCTTTCAAGATGTCTTCTGAAATAGCAACTGCATGAACTGCAACTTATCCAAAATACGGCGACTTATTTAATCACCAAGCCTAAACTCAATGATCAAGTTTGTTCTTTTCTTAAGAAACTTCACTGGCTCACTATAGAGCAAAGATTCAAGTTTAAATTACTTTGCTTACTCAATCAAATTTTTTAAAACTGTGCCCCTTCTTTCTTTCTGGTTGTGTATTTTGCTATAATCCTAGCCGGCTACAGTGTTCCTCCCAAAAAATTTTGTTTAAGATCCCTGAGCATATAAACATAGTTTCAACTAAACAAAAGCCCTCTCTTGTGTATGGCCTCTTATTTGGAATTCCATACCTTATGTATGCTCGAGGAAGTTGACGTTCTATCTATATTTCTGAAACATTATAAAACAAGGCTATTTTATATGGCCTTTGCATGATTGTTTGACTGTAAAATTGTGCTTGCTGTTTGCATCTGATTAATGTGAGTAACTACTGTGCATTTTGTTGATGTTCCTTTTGCACACCATTTTCTATCCTCCTGGGAGACTTGGGGCCTCATTTTCCAATATCGCATGCGATACCAAAAAGGGGTGTTACCTTATGCTAATAAGCATGTGTATCGCAAATTGCAATAACAGCTATGCAACATGCTCTTAGCGCAAATTGCACTATTAACCCAATTTGAGCTACATTGCAGTTCACAATGTTTCTGGACAGCCTGTTTCAGTATGCTGCAGGCTAGGGAGAGAGAGAGAGGGAGAGAGAGAGAGAGAGAGAGAGAGAGAGAGAGAGAGAGAGAGAGAGAGAGACTTGCTATAGTGCCTCCTCCCTAGACAGGTATTTGTATCCCTATGGTAGGCCCACCTAGTAACTCGAGGTGGGGATTAGGTATTAGTGTAGGGGGTTGGGGGCCACTTTCACATTCAACATGAGACGTACGAACAGAACAGTGGTCTCTTGTGAAGATTTGCTGGCCTTCGGATTGAGGAAACTCACTCCAAGATGAGATTTGGACAATGTTCTCTCCACCTAGCTTGTTGTTGCCCAGGTAGAGTGTCCATCAAGCTAGGTGGAGAGAACATTGTCCAAATCTCATCTTGGAGTGAGTTTCCTCACTCCGAAGGCCATCAAATCTTCACAAGAGACCACTGTTCTGTTCGTACGTCTCATGTTGAATGTGAAAGTGGCCCCCAACCCCCTACACTAATACCTAATCCCCACCTCGAGTTACTAGGTGGGCCTACCATAGGGATACAAATACCTGTCTAGGGAGGAGGCACTATAGCAAGTCTCTCTCCCTCTCCCTCCCCACCCATACTGAAACAGGCTGTCCAGAAACATCATGAACTGTGATAAACCTTTACTGGCCTCTAGCGCACAACGTACCGCAAATGAAAGAGGTGTAGCTATTGGCTGTGTTAGGAGCCGTGCTAACACTGTGGCTGTTTTGCGGCACATGATAACTCTTTCCTATTTTACATATGCTCCGCCCCAACTCCACCCCCTGAAAACAAAATTAAACATTTGCAGAATTATCTCCTGCGGTAACTCCTTGGAAAATGACCCCCTTGGTAAATACATTTGAAAAAATAAAAATATAACAAAAACTTAATACAATATCATCTAAAAATAATAGATTTTTCTATTTCTCACCTAGAAGGCAGATCACCCTACTCCCCTCCCCTCCCCAGAACATGTAAGAAGGGACCTCCATGCTCGTCATCCTCCTGAGCAAAAAAGCAAGGGGCCTCCAAATCCCCATGTCTCACTGGCAAACAAATTCCAGGAGTCTGGGTGGCCTTCTGCCCCTTCCTTCCCCACAACATAGACTCCTCCTGCTTATCATTTCTAAAGTCCTTAGGCCTTAGATAGAGGCAGGAGAAAGCAACTTGACATCCTAGCCCAACACTCCGCAAAGGAGCACCTGAGGTCAGTCAGTGCCATTTTGGATGTCGGAGGCTTTGGGCCAGGATGTATAGGTGCTCTTTCTTGCCCCCATCTTTGCTTCAAGGACTTTGGAAAGGGTATGTACCTGTTGATGGGAGGAAGGGGGGACACCCAGATCCCTGGAATTTCCTGCCTGATGGTGTGTGTGTATGGGGGGGGGCTAAGGCCTCTTGCCTTTTCATTTGAGAGGGTGGAAGGATATGTGCACAAGGCCCCTAGGTTTTTGATTTCAGAGGATGGGAACATGGATATGCTTGGAAGATTGGGACATGAAGACCTTTAGCTTTATGTGTCGGGAGGACAGGGGAATTGAGGTCCCTGCTCTTATGTACCTGGAGAGAGGGGATATGGAAGCCCTTCCTTTTTGTATTAAGCTGGGGGTAGGGGCAAGAGCAGGGCAGGACACCTCTTCTTATGTGGGTTAGGAGGATGGTAGGGAAGATAGGGTCACACATGTTCCTTGAATTTTGTGTTGGAAAGGTGGTGGACAAAGCTTGGGGGATACCCCAAGCGCATGGATGCCTCCCCCCTAAAATTACAAGTTTAGAATTTTGACCCTGATGGCATACACTAAATTAACACTTGGGCCAAGGCAGGTGTTAAATGTTAGGCTTTAGCAGGCACACAGGAAATAGCAGATAGAAGACAGCATACCACACTACTATCACTGCTAAAACCTAATTAGCATATGATATTCCTCCATTTAAATATGAGTGCCCACAAATGTTATTGGAGACCTGATTAGCTTGCACAGAAGGGCTAGTTTTTTTGCATGCTAATCGGCCTTCACATGTATGCTAAAGTTTTCAATAGAAACATTTTCTATTGTATGTTCTTTATATTCTTTATGTTTCCAAAAGTAGTAATTTAGGTCTTCATTTACAAAGCATTTTTCCCCTAAACTCAGAATGAGAGAAGAGCTGTAGCAAATGGGTGTATTTAATTATAAGAGAAATGTGAACTCTGGTTATCCAGGTATACAGAGAAGCTGAAACTAGTTAATGGTAGTTATAGTTTCTGGCAAAGGAACATATAGTTTATGCAAAGGAGCATCCACAATATCATGGCAAATGAATCACAACTGTAATAATTATAAACCCAGTTATGTTAATGATAATTAACATTTCTTAACTGAAAAAAAAGAGAGGTCCTTTTATTTTTATTTTCCTATTTACACAGGTGTGTATACACCAACAGACAGTAAACACTGGATATAGCATGTGTTCCATATCAAAATCAAATCCTTATTCACTGCAGTGAATCTACCGGGCACATGCTGGGAACTTACATAGCAGACATTAAGGGGAACAAGCTGAGCTATCAAAGTGTCACATCTGCAGTAGCACAGTTACACTTTTCAATTTCCAAGGGTTTAGAATGTCACTTTCACTCTGGGTTTAAACGCTGGCATTTTGGCTCGAGAATCTAAAGTATTTTCAAACCATAATTCCAGCTTTTCTTTGAGGAGGCAAGAGTTGTTCGAGGAGGCTGCAGTTAGAGGGGTGGAACAGTGTGCATAGGGATGATAGACTAGCAATGAATTGTAAACATTACTGAATTCTTTTAAGCTTCTGACAGTGCCCACATTCAATCAGACTTTGATATTAGAACCCCCGGAACTACTATTAGTGTTGCATGCATAATGATTTTGTTTTTCACTGATCGTGCTTTTGCCACGTGTGAAAGCCCAAAAGGGACTTTCATTTCTCAGGATCTCAGTTATTTCTATGATCACTATAAATATTTATTTAACATGATCTCAGTACTTTTAAAGTAATTGCATTTGCTAGATTCTTTGTTACATCAGTTCGTATATTGGGAAGCATTTTCAAAAACATCAGACTTTTTATAACCTCTAGACTGAACCAACATGAAAATTAAACCTATTGATTATTGAACCTGTTCTATGAATTATTATTAAATAAAAGGGGTCAGTTTTCAAAGGCTCAGAGTGCCTGACTGAACAATTTTAAAAATTGACTAAGGCTGAATGCCAAAAATTAGGAAATCTATAGTCAAAAGAATTTAGCTGGCTAATTCAGAAGTTAGCTGGCTAAATGAACATTTGGACATTTATCCGGCTAAATTTTAGCCGACTAATAAGAGACCGCACTCCAATACAAAGACATTTTATATATGTATTTTATTTTCTTTATTTAATGCATTTGTATGCCACATTATCTCATACTCTAAGCAACTCACATTAAAAACATTCATAATGCTAAAATATTGAACACATAAGACAAACAACGATACTACTTATCATTGACTGTCTCTGGACGGTGAAGGAGCATTTATTTACATGAGTGATAGAAGTGCTGAAAAATATATACAGTTAATGTTCCTTGGTCACCCGCTTTACCTAGAGGGAAGCCAGGCTGCCTTCACCTGTCCTAATTGCACCCTACACATCCCAGCCCTGGAGGGCACTTGTCCTAGTACAGCAAGACAGACCCTTCTCCAGACAGAGAAGCGACTGAGAACTGTATTCCATTTATTCATGCAAGAACTTCAACAGTAAAGTTTTATTTTTTGGGCACCCACTCATCCAGAGTCTCCTGTGTAGTTATTGGCACTCACATCCCTAAAAATGAAAAGGGAACGCGTACGTCTCCCAGATAAAGTCAGTTTCACCCCTGCTATGCAGGGCCTTGGAGGAGAGATTCCCTCCCCCCCCCACCAGTAAAAGAATCCAGCCCCGGGGTCAAAGATACTTGTGTGAGAGTAATTGGAGTTTGGACAATGGCACCGAGAACCCTATGTGCCCCAGCACCAATGCAAACAGCAAATAGGGCTTATATCTTTATGTAAGGGGATGGCCATTTTCTGGCACTTTGTAATATGGCCTAAGCCCTTATAAATATCCTCTATATGGCTTTAGCTGGTCTGAGTGCCCTCAGTATGACAGAGTTTTCAGTGGACCTAGCTTGTCTGATGTCAGCATTGTGTCAGTGTGCAATGGAGGAGCACCACTCCTTACTGGGCAGGTTGTCTTCACTGAGTGGCAGTTTAGGGCCAGTATCTCCACAGAGAAGACTCAAAGGACTGTTGAGGAGAAGTCTTCTAGGAAAGGACTTCTGGTAAGTGCAGAAGAATGAAGAGAGAAATAGGGTCCAACAAACTGGAGACTAGCATACCAGGAGGTGCAAGAGGAAGGGCATCCTGCCGGGGAACACTCACCAAAGTCCAAGATTGATTCAGCTACAAGCAGCCTGATAATGTAAGAAGAGAAAAGAATCTAGGAGGAAAATATTTCAGCTAACATCTACTGGCGGGTGGGGCGATTTCAGGGTGGAAGTGGTACCCAAGGCTGGCGCAAGGATCTGTAGTGCTCTAGACAGACCAATGTAACACCACCACCTCCAAATGCACCGAGTGGAATGTGTCCCATGACAGTGGTATATATATATATAGAGAATTATGATCTCCTTCCTACAGTTCTCTCTCTCTCTCTATTGCACAAACCTAGCAAGCACTCTGTGACCTCTTTCACATTTTTAAAATGGCGCCCTCGCGTACCCAGGCAGCACGCCACCCTAGGCGGTTGCCTAGTCCCACCTAATGGTCATGCTAACCCTAGTGGTACCTGTCTCATGGATCTGACCTGTGTAGTGGATGTGGAGGTGACAAGCAATTGTTTAATTGTTGTTTCTTTTTGGATAGAGATAATGTTTGATCACTATACCTATACTTTTTCCAGTCATCCATCAACAATATTACAAATGTGGAGAGTATCATTTTATGGAGATTGACTAGTGGGCAGAAAGAGTCCCAGTTAGTAAAAAACCCTTATGGTTATGGAATTATTCTGCTTCCCCCCCCCCCCCCCCTTGCCTTATGATAATCCTGAGAAGTCATGAGGCCTTGAGTGGTCCGCAGCCCTCCCCATGTGCCCTCTTGCCCAGGACCTGAGCTGGACGTGGGTAAATTTTATGTATGGCATAGACATTTTTATATTTAGTACGTACTAGCATTTCATATGCCTTTCCTGTACACACTGCTCACCTTGATGGCCTTCTGGACATGAGGTGTCCAGCTCCCACAACTTTCACAGCTGCCTCTGAAATGGTATTGAGGCTCAATGTTCTGTTGCAGAGAAGGTGATCTAGTTTGCAGGTCTCTCAGCTCTCATAATGGCCTGCTTCTGCTTCACCATGTGTCTTACCACTTGTGGGTTAGGTCTCTCACATTCTGGCTATTGTGGAAGACCACATTGAAACTGTAATGGATCGTTTCCAAGGTGCTCTCTTTCCTGTATGAACCCATTCTCCTGGACTCCTGCCCATACAGGATATTCTGGACCTTCATGACTTCTCAAACCAGAAGTTCCACCTCCTTTGGCTGAAAGTTAGGCTTCCTAAGCATGGCTCCCCTCCTTCCAGACATGATACAATCAAGAAGAGAGGCATAGGGAACAAACCTTTTATACCCACATGAAGCATAAAATGCATGTATTTGTATGTATAAAAGCGCTGGATTAAAGTAAAAAAAAAAGTACACATGTAAGTTTTATTCATGTACATTGGTTCAATATATACATGCGTATCCATTATAATGTTGTGGAATATGTATAGGGTATGTTTTTCACATTGGTGTGTGTATAGAGTGTTTATAAATGGGATAGCAGCAGGTTGCATGTCATCAGGGACTTTCAGAGCTGGTCCAGTGTTTATCCCTATAGCTTTCACTGGGGGCTGGGGGGTAACATCTGGACAACCTCTGCCTGACTCCGATGACATGGAGCATACAGCTATCCCATGTCCAGAAGGTATATTTTGGGTGTTAGGAAAGCAAGGAATGCAGAGATGATGAACTTATCATCAGAAGCCTGGATGTTTTATGTTTTATATTTTGACCCAGGCTTTTTTTTCATCAGACCTGTTTTTTTCTCCGTAAGGAACAGAACTTTAATTCAGCAACAAACTGAATCTTAGGAAATTGTATGTGCCCCATTTATTAAAATATAGATATATATATATCAGACAAATTGTTTCTATTGGATGTCTGTAGCTTCATCTTCCCTATAAATCTTTTTGTGACATAATTAATGTTTAGATAGGAAGCAGCTGAGGGAAATTACAGTTCTCACCCTGCTTCAGGTGATAGCCAAGCTCTGAAGATTTCTAGTATGTACATCACTTTGAGTAATTTAATATAATCTGGAAAGTGATTAATACATAATTTTTCAATAAATAAAATAGTGTGAAGGACCCTACAGATTACAGGTGATGGAGGTAGGTGAGGGGGTGAGTCATGGAAACAGGAAAGAGTCCCTGATAGTTCACAGCTGGGAGCTTTTATATGGGAGCCCAGTAACCTTGGGAAGCTAGGATCTGAATGGCCTAGGGGCTGTAGCCAAGGCCTCATGACCATAAGCTCAAGAGCTGCTGTGAAGCCCTCTTGAGTTTGGGCAAGTCACTCCACCTCCTACATATGCTTCCTGAGGTCTACTCTGACACCACTAAGTTCCTCTGCTATCCTCTGCACTGTATGACCCATATCTGCCTGAGCCCCTGCTTTCTGGGATAGAGTGGGTGCTCCAGCCACTAAGGCAGCCTCTGCATCCATAGGGTGCAATGCTGAATCTGGTATGAGATCTTCAGCAAGGTTGTGTCCTCCTTTGCCCAGCAATGGCTGGGCAGCCTCAGAACCAGCATCCTGAGGTCCCAGGGCAGAATGAAGAGAAGACCATACTGGGAAGGGGAGATAGATGGTGTGACTAGTGGCCTGGGCCTCTGGTAGAGGGATGGGAGTGGCTGCTGCTCCCCTGCAGCAGGCAACACTGCTCCAGCACCAAGAGGAGCTGGGAGCTTTTCTTCTTCTTCCTCCTTTTATGAGCTGATGTTTTCTGTGAAGAGAGTAAAAAGTGGGCACATTAATCCAACAGCTCATATGCTCCAGGGTGTGATTGCTTCATATAAGTAGCTAGAGGGCATTGTATTAGTGGAAGAAGTGGAGGCAATGGTAAGTGCACCTAATGGTAAGATACCCATATCCTATGGTGGGGTGGGCAAGGCCTTAGATAGGTTCCCAAAGATACAGAAGGCTCTGTAAAGCTCTCTGAGAAGACATGATGGCTAATTGGTTATTGGGGTTCCGAGGTAGACTCAATGTCTGGGCAGTTTGTGTAGGGTATGGCCTAGATTGCAAGCCATCAAGGGTCGGGATGATGCCACTAGTACATTGGGGTTTGTTGGATGGAAAGCATTGAGTTTCCCTGGTAAGAGTTAAAGGAGTAGGAGGTAATACCTTCCTGAGTTCAGTAGTAGGCCTGTGAATGCATAACACGTAGTATTTCATGGCAGTGCTGCCAGTGACATAGGGAATAGACAAAGATGAAGTAACTGTGCATGAGAGTTTATTAAAGCTGTAGGCAGAGACAGGATCTTATACAGTGGCAGGACAATAGTGGGACCGGTGATGGGAGTAGGAAATTGACAGACAATGTAGTTATTAGGGATGTGCATCGGGTGCCCAATCGTTTGCGCTTTCAGGTTCGTGTGGCCACGGGAAAATCTCATTTTCCCGCAGATTGACTTTTTTTTTTTTTTAGTAAAAAATCGTTTTTCGGCTTAGTGCGCGCTAACAAAAAATAACAAAAAGTAACAAAAAATAACAAAAATAAACATTTTTTTGTTAGCGTGCATTAACCCGAAAAACAATTTTCATGAAAATTCGGGGGGAAAAGTGATCGTTTCACGTTTTAGCCGATATATAACGAATTAAGAAATATTGTACGATATTTCAATTCATTATAAAAATGATTCACATCCCTAGTAGTTATGTCCCTGATGGTCATGTTATGAACTTACCTCTGTGCTCCTCTTCCCATTGCCACAGCTGGTCTAGCCATTCTCCTTCCTTCAGGCACTGCTCCCAGGCATTCTTCTTAATGTCCTCAATCTACACATAGAAATAGAAATACAAAGCTGTTAGTTCAATATTGCTGGCCCTCTGACCTCCAGAATGATATGATTGCATTTTTTCTACAGAAGCCTAGAGTGTGAATCATGGCATTTTGCTTTCCCTTCATGCAGGTATATGTGGTGTCTTTCCACTTCGGAAAAAATAGTCCACAGCAGGGACAATCTAAGAATAGCTAAGGTACCCAGTTTCAGGAGAGAAATAGCATGCCAGTACAGGATTTTGGAGAACCCCATTCTGAGGCATAATTATTAAAATGCAAGCATTAGGGAATACCACACAGCGTTGGGGTGTAAATTTACTTGTATGACTGCCCTATTTTCTCCCTTCTGGAAGAGAGATATAGGTCAACTGTGCAATAGGGGCCAGCAACCAAAAACAGATTGTTCTTTCCCTTTCCTATGATCTTTTTCTAAAGCAGTCCATTTTTTTCCCAACCTGTTCAGTTATCTATGTAAATATAAAATATTGCCACACATGTATTTTGATTTATATTACATTAATGGTATGACCTGTTTCACAAGTCATATATGACTATTGCCTTTTGCCTGAAGACAAGTCCTCAATTGCCCCCTAACATTCCACCTCTACACACACCTCATCTGTGCATTGCCCCCAACCCACTCCTCCTACACACTCATCCTCATTGCTACCCCAACCCACTTCTAACACCCCCTACCCATATCCACACCCATCACTGCCCTCAACCCATCCCAACATTCCCTACCTGCACCATTCCCTATTGCCCCACCCACCCCTAACACCCCTACCCTTTAGCCCTACACCCCC
The DNA here is from genome assembly GCF_901001135.1 of Rhinatrema bivittatum. Taxonomy (NCBI): domain Eukaryota; kingdom Metazoa; phylum Chordata; class Amphibia; order Gymnophiona; family Rhinatrematidae; genus Rhinatrema; species Rhinatrema bivittatum. The sequence continues at coordinate 130,752,773 of NC_042619.1, read as the reverse complement.
ATTAACCACCCAACCTATCCAAAAAACCCTGCCCACATTCCTATGCCCTACTCCCCACTGCCCTTCAACCCACCCCAATGCCTCCTACCAACATTCCCATCCAATTGCTATGATAGTATGTTACATTTACATGCGTAATGCCTTTGAAAATTGTCTTAATGTTTAGGGATGTGCCACCCCCAATTTTTCATTTTGGTTCACTTTTGTTTGTTTTGTTTGTCTTTTTTTATTTTTTTTTCAATTCATTTAATGTTTTTTTGCTTTCTGCTCAGTTTGTTTGTCAAATTGAAAAAAGCACAAAAATTATAAAGAATCAATTAAAAAAAAATATAGAGCAGGCCTCCAGCAGACCTGGCTAGGCCTTGCCAGGCCCCTCCAACCCCCACACCCAGCCTAAAATACTAATCTGGCCTGGTTAGAGTCTGCCCAGAGCAGGTCTGGAGCCTGGCTGGGTCCCTCCCCGCTTTTAAAGGTGCCAGGGCCTCCCATCCCGGCCCCTACTTACCACCTTCCCTGATCCTCAGTGAAAAAGGGCAGGAGCGATGCCCTTTCACTCCCACTCAGATGCAGGTGCTTTAAAAATGGCACCATCCACCTGAAGGATGGTAATGAAGTGATGTCACTTTGGTACCTGCCTCCATTGTGGCTGGAATCATTATAATGTAAGGCCATAAAATGTACATCAAAATGGTGTCGGCTGCCCTAGAGAAAAGTGCCCAAGTGACGTCACTTTGCTACTAACCTCCAGATGGACAGTGCCATATTTATATCACTGAGACACGGGCAGGAGCAAGTAGGCATCACTCCTGTCCTCTATAAACTAAGGATCTGAGAAGAGGGTAAGTGGGGTCCAGGGTGGGAGCTCCCAGACCACAGCACTTTTAAACAGGGAAAGGTGGGGGGAATGCAAGCAGGCCCTGGGTCAGCTCTGGACCAGCCTTGGGAATATTCTGGGGTGGCTCTTGGTCCAGCCCTAGGCAGGCTCTGGGCTGGCCTCAGCTAGACCATATTTTTTGGGGAGGCCCGGAGTGGGTTTTGGATGGGCCCAGGGAGGCTCAGCTGGGCACTTAGGCCCTGGGTTTATATTTTGCTGGGCAAGAAGGCAGTTTCCAGCCCCATGGGAGGCCCCCTTTTTTTTTTTTTTTAAATGCCATGTATACAAAAATACCCCCAAATTTTGAAGTATTATCTAAGGAAGCCATTTTCAGTTTGTTCCATTTGGAACAAAACAAAAATGGCCTCATTTGTTGCATTTTGCGCATTCGTTTCAAATGAATGCACATACCTACTACTGTCTCAGCTTGTATCTCAGTGCTGGTATGTGTATGCATGAGATCCCCTAATGAATAATTTCTGCAGCAGAATGTTCCTGTACTGCTTCTGTTTTGATGTATACATTTGTTTCTATTCAGGAATACAAGGAAACTACACTAAAAACATTTTCAACTAAAATTTTCACAAGCATTAGAAGAATTAATTCAATACAGTAAGGCTTTTTTTTAAAAAAAAGTTTAATAACTTTGCTATTAAATTTTGTAACAGCAATGCAACTATTTATTTTGATGCATAAATTGAAAATGTTACATACCAATACGATACAGTAACACTGGTTTCCTTGATATTTACAGGTTGATAACAAATGATATACAATCTGTGTTGAAGCAATTCTTGCAGGAGAATTGTTAGAAAAATAAGATTCTTGAAAATGCATTTTTTTTAAGGAGTCCAATCAGTGTGTTAGACCTCTCTGAATAAGGCAAACATCCTTGGTATTAAATGTTTAGATTATAAAACACCATAACTGGTAAGAGACATAGCTTCAAGTTTTCTTTGGGTATACAGTGTGTTTTCGCTGTAGGATTAACAATATATTTAACAAAACAAAAAAGTAGACTTTTGGAAAACATTTTTTTATGACCTCTCTACATAAGTACATTTCAATATCTTTAGAACCGTAACTATTCATCTCTATGCCTCAGCTGTTTAGCAATACCAAATATTCTTGCATGGTAGCACATTTTAATATCTTGCCATCTCTACAGCTATAGCATCTCTGTATAATTTTCATAGAAAACAAGGTGTATAACAATTTTGAAACAAGTTTTAGGAACTGTTGCACAACTACATGTCCACTCACAAGAGAACATAATGGATGTAATTATAGCTAGGCCTGGAGAGCTGCGAAAATGTACTTTTCTTTACGGTCACCATATTTCTTGTTCTAATACTTCATAAACCTTGAGGGGAGGGCTACAAAAGTTTTCTTTCTGAACAAGTTGTACTACTGTTCACTCAGGCAGTTTTAATTTCTTCAAAGGCACAGAACTTCCATCTTTTTTCTAGTGTTGCGCCTACACCAGTGAATTCTTGTTTAAACATGCGAGGCAGTTTCATCAAAAGCAATTCTATTTCAGTTGCCGATATCTGTAAGAAAGAAAGAAAAAGAAAAATGGAATAGCTGCATCTCCATAAAAAAAAAAAAATTTGAAAAAGCAACCAAGCTATATGTTAAAGGAAATGTTCTCATAGTCTAACTTAGAACATTTGCAATGCAATAGAAAAGGAACACATTTTCAGTTGGTGAACATTTCCTAACCATCAGGCCGATTCAGTAAAGTCCGCAGGAGAGCGGATGAACGCCCGCTCTCCCGGCGCGCGCACCGGCGAGGGGCCGGTGCGCGCGATTCAGTATTCAAATTAGGTGGTGCGGTAGAAACGGGGAAAAGGAGGCGCTAGGGACACTTTTGGCCCAGAGCGGCGGCTGTCAGCGGGTTTGACAGCCGATGCTCAATTTTGCCAGCATCGGTTCTCGAGCCCGCTGACAGCCACGGGCTTGGAAACCGGACGCTGGCAAAATTGAGCGTCCGGTTTCGGCCCAACAGCTGCGGGCCGAATTCAAAATTTTTTTTTTTAACTTTTTTTACTCTTCGGGATCTCTGACTTAATATCGCCATGATATGATATTAAGTCGGAGGGTGCACAGAAAAGCAGTTTTTACTGCTTTTCTGTGCACGTTCCCGGTGCTGGAAGAAATTCGCGCCTACCTTTGGGTCGGCGCTAATTTTTCCGAAAGTAAAATGTGCGGCTTGGCTGCACATTTTACTTTCTGTATCCCGCGCACATACCTAATAGGGCCCTCAACATGCATTTGCATGTTGAGGGCGCTATTAGGTGCCACGGGTTGGATGCGCGTTTTCCTCCCCTTACTGAATAAGGGGTAAGGGAAAATGCGTGGCCAAGAGCAGGCTAACAGCCTTAGTTCTATAAACGGTTACCCTGTGATTGAACTTTGAATGGGCAGTCAGAGTTCTCTTGGCATAAAAGTTACCAACGCTAAATTTAGCGGGAATGTATATTAGCCCACCTATGAGGGTAAACCCATGAACTGTGTTTCACATGTGACTTTCTTTTTGAGATAGGCATCTATAGTTAGCCAAATAAGATATTCAGCTAACTCCAAATATCTATTTGCCAGATAATTTGCTCGGCTAACTTGACTAGGGGATGCTCTGGGACCCCACTGAAACCCCAATAAATTCTTTTTCAGGTAGCTGGAGGGGGTTCTGAAGCACCCCCTAGACCACCAGCTACTATTTTTGGGTTGAGGGATAGGGGGATCCCTAGACACCAGGAATTCCACTTTATTTGGATGAGGGGGAAGGGATGTGCTTGGGGGGAAGGTCTTGAGACTAAAGGGACAATTTAGATATTTTAGGGGAGGGGTGGGTACTTTTTTTTATTTCGTAGGACCACGATCGCCTTGGTAGGCAGTGGGGGGAGGGGGGGGTGAGGCGGGAATCTCTCAAAAACTCCAGGATAATTTTTAAGGATCGGGGGGGGGGGGGGGGGCTGCTATTTTTTGGACCTTGGACCTTTTAAGTGATGGTAGTAGTCTGTCATTATGCGGGAAAGTCTCGTACCACAGGACTATTTTTTGTCATGCATTTGTGCTGCAATAAAAAATTGCGCCATGGTACAGTCACAATGGTTTGTTGGGGAGAGGCCAGATATCACTGGGACCCCATCCTACCACATGATATTTGGCCCCTCCCATGATAAACTAATGCAGCTTTCTAAATCTCCCTATAAGTTTGCTATCCGAACAGTGACTGAATATGGACCTCATAATTTAGTTGAATTATTGCCTTTATTACTCAAAAAGTCAGCATTCAGCTGGATAATTTGTAAGTTAACTGGCTAAATGCCTTTGAATATTAGCCTCACTATTTTTCTGCCTTGTGTACATTGGACTGTTTTATTCTGTATATGCTTTTATACTTTTTATTAATCAGTAAACTCTATTTTCTGTTTAGAACACAACTTTTGGTGTGAGGACTGTTATTTTTGGAGAGTGATCCTCTTTTTAGGGTCCTATGGGACGCACGTAAGTCCCGTGGTTTTTTGAAGGGGGCGTGTCGGGGGCATGTCAGGGGTGGGCCGAGTGACGCGGCGTTTTGGGGGCGGGATGCGGCGTTTTGTGGACGGGACCGGGGGCGTGGCGCCGGCCCGGGGGCGTGGTCCAGGCCTCCGGAACAGCCCCCGGGTCAGATGACGGCACGCCAGCAGTCCGCTGGCGCACGTAGATTTACGTCTGCTTCTAGCAGGTGTAAATCTAGGGACAAAGGTAAGGGGGGGGTTTAGATAGGGCTGGGGGGGTGGGTTAGGTAGGAGAAGGGAGGGGAAGGTGAGGGGAGGGCGAAAGAAAGTTCCCTCCGAGGCCGCTCCAATTTCGGAGTGGCCTCGGAGGGAACGGAGGCAGGCTGTGCGGCTCGGCGCGCGCAGGCTGCCCAAAATCGGCAGCCTTGCGCGCGCCGATCCAGGATTTTATAGGATACGCGTGGCTATGCGTGTATCTTATAAAATCCAGCGTACTTTTGTTTGCGCCTGCTGCGCAAACAAAAGTATGCGATCGCGCTTTTTAAAAAAATCTACCCCTTGGCATTCAGCTTGACTGAAAACTCTTTATGACACTATATATCTCCAGCATTGTTCAGAGGTCTTTCTTTTTCCCCCTACTATGTGTCAGTCACTTACAACCATTTCTTGAACCTTACAATCACAAATCATTAATTCATGTTTTTTGTCATCTCTAAGACAGATTATTGTAATTCCCTCCTTCTTGGGCTCCCACAATACCAACTCAATTGGCTACAACTAGTGCAGAGTACAGCTGCCAAGGTTATCTATGGCTTAAAAAAATCCTATCATGTATCCTCAGTTCTCCAGTCTTTACACTGGCTAATTGTTGTATCAGATTTAAAACTATCTTTTTAACCTTCCGTGTACTTTACTCCGTTTTCCCTCTATATCTTTCTAAATTCTACCTCCTAGACATTCCATCCCCATGTCACGCGCATCTCTCAACAACCCGCGAAAGAGCATTTTCCAGAGCTGGCCCTATCCTCTGGAGCTCTCTCCCTCAAAATTTTGACGTATAGGGAACCCCCAAACGTTTTTATTTACCGCAGCTTTCCAACCATAAATGAACAATGAACTTTAAATTAAGTCCTGGTAACTGTAGAAAGCCCCAGTAAAGCCCATTTGATGGTCTTTGTATGTGTTTCATATTTTGTTAATGCATTTTGTGTGTCTTTTTTGATATACCCTGCCCCGAACCTTGAAGGGTGCAGACAATAGCTTTGAATAAATAAACTCTTGATCCCCTATTCCCCTTTCAGAAGGTCTCCTCCATCTTCCTCCTCCATCAATCATTAGGATAGATTTCACTAGGGAATAATCCTTCTCTTGTCAAGCTTCCCTTCTTTGGAATGCCTTTCCCTTCCACATTCAAGCAGAGTTAAACTTTTTTAATTTTTGGAAAGCAGTCAAAACATGTTTTGTTTTTTTAGCTAGGCCTTTGATTCTTAAGGTGTGTGGCAGATTCAGCTATCATTATTGCAAGGTTTTATCTTTTAAATCTTTTGTCGTGTTTTTTAAAATTATTTTGAATATTACTGTTTGTTTTGTTTGCATCGATACTGATTGCATTTTACATTTAAATTGTATTGTAAACTGCTTGGATAATCATTTTTACAGGTAGTAGATCAAGTTCAATAAATAATTATAATTCTGCCTTTCTACCAAACTAGATGAAATTTAGCTTTATTTGACCTACCTAAAATTCTAAATGTGGTTTCCAAAGTCTCTCTCCTGCACCTTCCTATGTCCCCATATGTACCACAACAGCTGGCTCCTCTCTAGCACTCTCTAAAATCCTATTTATTTATTTGTTATTCAGATTTGTTAACTGCTTATTCAAAGAGGATCCAGGTGGCATGCATAACATAACAAATACAGAAATATAAACATACGTAACACATAAGTGCAATATAAAAACAAATAAGAACATGACAAAACAGATGACAGATAATTAAACCCAATTTATACATGATCCAGTTAAAATAAATTAAAATCTAATCATAGAAGTACATCTAGGTATTTAAATCATTAAAATCTAATAAAAATCCACCTTGTTATTTGAAACAAGTCTCACAGGTAAAGTCATAATACTAGAGTAAAACAAAACTAAGATATCTTTCAATAATCTTGTCTGACTTTGGTAATTGCTTCCTATTTAAAATTGCAAATAAATCTAATCAAACCGTAACTACTTCTATCTCTAATTACAGGGTCACGTAATTATAAATCTCATAATTGAATCAGTATTTAAAAGCAGAAATGAACAGCAAGGTTTACATAGTTTTGTGAAAACTAAATAGTTTTGTGTTCAATGTGGAAGGGCCTGGAGCAAACACACATAAGATTTGAAGCGAGGTAAAACTCAATTAATTTTCAGAACAGTGAGTTCGTGAGGAGCTACCTAAACTTAAAACAGATAAGGCGATGTGCCAGATGGGATGCATCCGAGATTATCGAGGGAACTTAGAAAAGTTCTGGCCACTCTGCAGGCTGACCTTTTCAATGCTTCTTTAGAGTCTGGAGTAGTTATGGAGGAGTAGAGAAGGGCGGATGTGTTTCTTATTCATAAAAGTGGAAGTAAGAAGGCGGCTGGGAACTACAGGCCAGTTAGTCTGACTTCTGTGGTGAGTAAATTAATGGAATTGCTGCTAAAACAGAGCATAGTGCCCTTGATGCCAGACAGCATGGTTTTTCTAGAGGTACATTTTGTCAGATGAATCTGATCAATTTCTTTGATTGGGTGACCAGAAAGTTGGATCAAGGGAAAGCACTAGATGCAGTGTACTTGGATTTCAGCAGGGCCTTTGACACGGTTCTGCATAGGTGACTTATAAATAAATTGAACGCCCTTAGTATGAAACATTGAGTTACTGACTGGGTTAGAAATTGGCTGAGTGGGAGGTCACAAAGAATTGTAGTAAATGGAGTTGACTCGGAGAAGGGGAGTGTGCCTAGTGGAGTATCTCAGGGATCAAGCCGGGGACCGGTTCTTTTCAACATTTTCATGAGTGACATAGTGGAAGGATTGATGGGAAGGGTTTCTCTTTTTGCTGATATCAAAATCTGCAACAGGGACGACAGCCAGGAAGGTGTGGAAAACAAGAGGAGGGATTTAGAGACTGGCAACTAAGATTTAATGCTAAAAATGCAGAGTAATGTATTTAGGCTGCAAAAGCCCAAGGGAGAGGTAGAGTACTAGAGGGGAAATTCTGCTAAGCATGAAAGAAGAGTGGGATCTGGAGGTGATTGTATCTGAGCTCTTAAGTTGGTCAAACAGGTGGCTAAAGTGAAAACAAAAACCAGAAAAAAGCTTGGCTGCATAGGGAGAGGAATGGTCAGCAGAAAAAGGAGGTGATATTGCCTCTCTATAGGTCCCTGGTAAGACCAGCTTTTCCACATTTAATTGGTCCCTGGTTCCACAAGCTTTTCACAATTAAGTGAAAATTAAATTAGCTTGTACATGCTTTTTTAATATTTTTTAATATTTCTTAATTTAAATTCAAACTACAAGTCTTAAAAAGATTGAGACCACTCCTCCATTTTCAAGATTTCCGATCAGTTCTACAAGCTATCATTCTCACTAAAATAGATTACTGCAATTCACTTCTACTGGGCCTCCCTGCTAACGCCACAAAACCTCTACAGATGTTGCAAAACGCCTCAGCAAGGATCCTAACCAAGACAAACAAAAGAGACCACATATCACCCATTTTAAAAAGCCTACACTGGCTGCCTGTCAAATACAGAATACTTTTCAAAGTGCTCTCTTCAATCCACAAGGCACTACATAACATTGCCCCACTCGAGCTCAAAATCCCTCTCCAACCCCATACCTCTACCAGACCAGTGAGACAAGCTTACAGAAACAGCCTTCAGATCCCACCGATGAAGACAGCTTTAAGTAAAAGAGCATTCTCCACGGCCTGTCCCAAACTCTGGAACTCTCTCCCGTCAGAACTCAGATTAGTGCAATGCCCTATTATATTTAAAAAAAGACTCAAGACTTGGCTATTCAACCAAGCATTCTCATAACTTCAGCCAGCTGAAATCCCTTCCAATGATCCCTTCATTGGTTACCCACTAAAGAACTCTCATGTCATTTACTTATCTTTATGCAGTCTAAAATCAAAAACCTAGCCTTATGCCGAACATCTATTCTCCAGCCTTCACTAGACTCCGTAACTTTTAAGTTATGTTATTAACCCCATATATCTGTATCCAAGTTATAACTACCTGTTCTTTGTGAGACATCAACTTGTCATTGTTATTGTTTAGAATGTAAATCGAATTGATCAGTAATTCTGTTACTGGAAAATTGGTATATAAAAATGCTAAATAAATAAATAAATAACTTGTATTCTGGTTATAAGAACATAAGAAATTGCCATGCTGGGTCAGACCAAGGGTCTATCAAGCCCAGCATCCTGTTTCCAACAGAGGCCAAACCAGGCCACAAGAACCTGGCAATTACCAAACACCAAGAAGATCCCATGCTACTGATGCAATTAATAGCAGTGGCTATTCCCTAAGTAAACTTGATTAATAGCAGTTAATGGACTTCTCCTCCAAGAACTTATCCAAACCTTTTGTGAACCCAGCTACACTAACTGCACTAACCACATCCTCTGGCAACAAATTCCAGAGCTTAATTATGCATTGAGTGAAAAATAATTTTCTCTGATTAGTCTTAATTGTGCTACTTGCTAATTCTTGGAATGCCCCCTAGTCCTATTATCCGAAAGTGTAAATAACCGATTCACATTTATTGTATTTTGTTCTATTTTATTTTTTAGATTGATTTTTTTATTTTATTTTATTTGTTTGACTCGGACATTGCCTTAACCAACCAACTACCTATCCAGTTATATGACATCTTCACCTTCCATAGACACAAAAAAAGAGGAGGCGGACTTCTTCTAGCCTCTAAGAAAGAACTCAGACTGACCGCTCACACCATCAAGACTGAATCCAAATTGGAACTAGGATTAGTCAAGTCAAAACTTCTACAAATGTTGTTAGTCTACGCTCCTCCTGGAGTTTTAGAAACCGACCCTTCACCCCTCATAGAATCCATAGCAAAACATATTAACTTAGACCTACCAACTATGATTATGGGTGATTTCAACCTCCATACAGACGCTATACCGCGATCTGCGAACTGCGAAGCCTTCCTCACCACCCTCACTGCTATGGGATTCTCTCAGACTATCAACAGCCCCACACACAAAGCTGGTCACATCCTGGATTTAATATTCATTAACTCTAAATTCACATGCACGGTTGATCCCACATGTACCCCAATCCCTTGGTCAGATCATTTCTTGATAGAATCATCCTTCTCCACATACAAACAGACTCACACCTCTCCGCACCTTTCCACCATTCAATTCAGGAAAGCATGTCCATCTGATATACTCAGCGAGCAGCTCTCCAAGGAACTCTCCAACCTGGACCTGTCTAATCCCGACTCAGCCCTATCTTCCTGGCAAACAATTACTGAAGCAGTCGCAAACAAATGGTGCCCAATAACCTCCAAAACAATCAATCCAAAAAAAAGGGGGAATCAACCTTGGTTCAGCACCGAACTAAAACAGATGAAACAGGACTTACGCCATAAAGAAAATAGATGGCGAAAAACCCCCAACCCAACTACCCTTTCAGCATACAAGGGTTTCTTACATCGCTATAGGACCTGCATACTACAAAAAAAAAAAAGGAATATTACGCCAACAAAATACACCACTACCAATATGACGCCCAGGCCCTATTTGCTTACGTAACACAAATAACTAAATCAACCCCGCCACCTATTCCAGACGAACAAGCTCTATCCAAGGCTAATGAACTCGCCTCATTTTTTCAACTGAAGATCCTAAATACTCTCGCCCTCCTTCCTCCTAATACAACACCTCTCAAATCAGATGAGAACTGCAATTTGTTCGCTAAACCTAAGTTGGACAGCTTCGAATTAATCTCCACCAAAGAGATTAAATCCATTCTAAAAAGACAGAAACCATCTAGTCATCCGGCTGATAATATCCCATCAAGACTCCTGCTGCTTATTCCAGACACGATCTCAGGACCTCTAACAAATATTATTAACAGCCTTCTAACTCAAGGAAGCTATCCAGACAGCCTAAAAACCGCTTCTCTTAAGCCCCTCCTCAAGAAACACAATCTAGACCCTAATGTACTAGCCAACTTTAGACCCATCTCCAATCTACCATTCGTTGCCAAACTTACAGAGAAACTGGTAAACACCCAGCTTTCAGAATATCTAGAGGACCATAAGATCCTATACCCCTCGCAATATGGCTTCCGGAAATCACGCAACACGGAGACCCTCCTCATTTCGCTTACAGACCATATTATAATGGGATTAGACAAAGGACATTCCTTCTTATTAGTTCTGTTAGACATTTCGGCGGCATTTGACACAGTCAACCACACCATCCTCCTGGATCGCCTTGAGGATATCGGCATCTCCGGATCAGCCCACAACTGGTTCAGGTCCTTTCTCAGCAATAGGACTTTTAAAGTCAAAATCAATAACAAGGAGTCACCTCTAACAAAATCTTCCCTTGGCGTACCACAAGGATCCTCCTTATCTCCAACCCTCTTTAATATATACCTCCTCCCCCTCTGCCAACTACTGACAGACCTCAACCTAATTCACTATCTGTACGCAGATGATGTACAGATTCTAATCCCAATAACAGAATCCATCTCAAAAGCTCTCACCTACTGGAATAACTGTCTTCTATCCATTACTAATCTACTCAACAGCTTAAATTTGGTCCTCAATGCCGCAAAGACGGAACTTCTCTTCATCTCTTCAAATGAAAACAATCTTCCTCCACCTTCACCGCACAATGCTCACATCACCTGTACGCACGTCAGAGACCTTGGGGTAATAATAGACAATCGTCTAAACCTTAAAAAAATGGTCAACACAACTACCAAAGACAGTTTCTTCAGACTACAGGTTTTGAAACGACTGAGACCACTCTTATTTTTCCAAGACTTCAGGACAGTCCTCCAGGCTCTTCTGTTCGCCAAAATAGATTACTGCAGTGCCCTCTTTCTAGGCCTCCCTAAATCTACCACCAAACCACTGCAGATGATACAAAATGCGGCAGCGAGACTGCTGACCAACTCCAGCCGCGGTGAACACATCTCCCCCGTCCTCAGAAACCTACATTGGTTACCAGTAAATTTCAGAATCCTGTACAAATCTATTACCCTAATACACAAAACCATCCATCAGCAACTCCAACTCGACCTGGATATCCCTTTCAAACTCCACTCCTCTAACAGACCAACGAGAGATATCCACAAAGGCACTCTGAAATTTCCCCCTACTAAAGCCACTCGCCTCTCTACGACCAAAAACAGAGCTTTTTCAATTGCAGGCCCAGCTATCTGGAACAATATCCCAGCAAATCTCAGATTGGAACCCTGCCTCTTAACCTTCAGAAAAAGACTAAAGACGTGGCTCTTTCACCAAGCCTTCCCAGATCCACCGGATAATCACTAGTTTGAGCCTCACTTCTTACAAGGACTTTGACACACTTCCTCCTGAACAATGGACACTGGCATTTCCTGGTTAAAGCATAGGCTCTAACCCGTTAAATTATTGGTATCATGTTATATTTATTCTTCCTGCCTCTATCTTCCTTCCAGCTTGTCCTTAAGCCTCCAAGTTTTCCATACCTTGTTGATTGTAACTTTGACTTATTCCTTCTCCTTTGTTATCTATTATTTACCAGAACTGTTACCTCAGTTTTACCCTTTGTTAAAATGTAAACCGATCCGATATGGTTATCTACTATGAGGGTCGGTATAAAAAACTGCTAAATAAATAAATAAATAAATAAAATGTTATGTTTTATTATTTATTATTGTTGGTCATGCTTATTTTAATTGTACATCACTTTGTTTCACATATGTAATTAATTGCAATTAATCAAGAAATAATAAGCATAAACATAAACTTCATTTGGAATACTGTGTAAAATTCTGGAGACCACACCTTCAAAAAGATGTAAACAGATTAGATTTGATCCAGAGGGTGGCTACTAAAATGATCAGTATGATACAAACATTTAAATGTCTCAAAGGTTTCCATGCACAGGAAGTGAGCCTCTTTCAACAAAAAGGAGGATCTAGAACGAGGGGGTCATGGGATGAGGGTGAAAGGAGGTAGACTCTGGAGTAATCTTAGGAAATATTTCTTTACAGGGAGGTTAGTAGATTTATGGAACGGCCTCCCAGTGGAGTTAATGGAGCCAAAAATGGTATCTGATTTTATGAAAACATGGGATAAGTACAGGGAATCTCTGAGGCAGTGCTGAGAACTATAAGACTAGATAAATTGGATGGACGGGCAAACTAGATGAGCCACATGGTCTTTTCTGCCATAATGTTTCTATCTTTGGCCAGTCTGAGCTCTTTGGTGATTGAATGCCATAAACTAGGTCCTGAACAGAAGAAATTTTTCTCAGTTTCCAATCATTGAGATGTAGTCAAGAAGTACATACAGGAAAACAAGTCCTCAGGCAAATGAAATGCTCTTTGGAATGCAGTGTAATAAATGGTTACTTAAGTCTTGTGCACCAATGTTATTTAAGGCTGTAAAGGCTAGAGTTAGGACCTTACAGCAAACTCTAGCAGAAATGAGAAACCAGTGAAGCATTTTAAAGGCTGGCATAAAATGATCTTTTAGTTTCAACCCAAGTAGCAAGAGCTCTGCTATTTTGAATGAGCTGAATCCTATACATTTGCTTCTTTTGCAAGGCCATAGACAGATTTACAGGAGTCAATATGGGCAGCCATAGAGGACAGGTCATCTCTTATCAAATATGGTTAAAATTATAAATAATGCATAAAAGATGCATGGTGCATGAGGTCTGCTACCTTTGCATCAGGCAGGCAAGTTACCAGGTGATCTTCATGCCCAGTAGCCACCCAACTATCTATATTCCTAATAAATCTAATTTCTAGTAATGAAGACCTATGTCTACCCTCCTGGACACATACTTGGAGAAGCATCCTTGGTAGGAGAAGATAATTCAGCACCTGGAAGGCAGATCCCAGCTGTAGGATCACTTCCCGATAACTGGCTCTTTCAGTTTGGACCAGGTGGGATTGGAAGATTTCGCAGTAGCAGGCCTGCTAAAAAGCTAATATCTGGCCCAAGGACAATGTTAACATTTTAGCTTTTTGAATGCATGGTAAGACGTGGATGAGCATGGTAAAATCTAATTCGCATATGACACTCCATTTACATGCAGATGTGCAACAATCGTAGTGGATCCACATTAATGTATTGGTGGTCTGTCTTTCTGTGCATGTTAAGCCCTTCTTAAGTATCATGTTATTTTTAGCGCATACAAAATGGCCCTCACATGCATGCTAAATTGTTACACAGGTACCTAGTAGTCCAATTCACTTTTGTTGTGGCTGTACAGAACAGGGCAGCGTCAGGTTTTGGAGCACACACACATGCAAATCTCTCTCCATTCTTCTAGTCCTATTAGTTTCTTAGAGTTTGGCAGGATTTTTTAGACTGTAAAGAAAATGCAGACATCAGCAATATGAGCACTGCACAATGACCTGCTGATCCCCACCAGCATCCCAGAAACTAATTCTTGTGATAAATTTCATGGCTATTCATCAGTTGACTTCTTTTCTAACTTGGCCAGCCAAGGTAGAAATTAGTGCCAATTGTGAAGGTAACTATAGTAATGTGGCTTAGATACTTCTCTTCTTTAAAACCACAAACTCATTTTATATAGGTTCCACACCATCCATTATACAGTTATAAATTTCTGTCACCTCTGGGTTGTAAGCAGACATAAAGGGAGGGTGAAAAGCTCTGTATTCCAATAGCAGCCTATTGTGTTATCCCTGTCCTCTCTGAAGACTGAAAGTATTGTAAGAAAAGTGCAAAAAAAAAAAAATAACCATTTCATTGTACTCCAAAATCAAATGCCAACAAAATTCACATTGCTTTAGCCCAGTGGACTGGCAGCATGAGAGACGTATAATTCTTTTTTTTTTTTTTTTTAGTCTGGGAGTTTCCTCCTGCTTAGGGTTTCCAACATTTTGTTAGACCAGGACTGGACACTTGAGGACCCAGCAGGAGGAGGGCCGCTGCCACTCAGCTGCTCCCCATGAGTAAAGTGAATTACAATTACAGTATAGTAAACCTTCCATAACAATAAACATAATTGCCAGCACTCAAACAAGAACAATCCTGCCTATGACAAGGCAACACTGCAAATATTACACCAGGCCCTAAAGCACCAATATACTTCTTATTAGTAAAACAGAACAAGCCAGGCTGCTATAGCTCCTTACACAGAAACTACAAGCTTAGCAGAATACCTCACCTCAGTCACACATGCAGAACCTTACCAAATATAGAATGAAGCAGCCAAAATACGTAAATAGAAATGTGCAGCTAAAAACTGAACTGGAATCTACAAGCCAGACTCCATATGCAGCGCAACAATGGAAAAAACAGAAACACTACCATTCCTCATAAAACAATTCAATCAAGAAACATGATCCCTGTTTTTCAGTATACCTAACTTTTAGTATATCTTGTTTTTGTTTAGACTAATTTTATATGTCAGTTTCTCAGTCGGTTTAATGTAATTTATCAAATTTCAATGTAACAGGTTGTTATAATGTAAACTGGAGTGAAGGCAACTCTGCTATACCTCGGTATATAAAAAATGCTAAATAAATAAAAATAAAAACAATCATAATAGTAACATTATTGTAATAAAAAAATAAATCTTTCAAAACAACTGACATATAGAATAACAACAAAAAATCATGTATACATTTTTTTAAATTTCCCAAACACCAATAAAATGTTTCGAAACACCATGCACATCAAATAACATCCAATAATTAAGAATTTAAAAATTCCCTGCTCGCCATTCCTGTCACCCTGAGATTTCTGTGGACTGGGGAGGGGCAGGAGGCACAAATGTCCTCCCTCCTCCCTCCCCCTCTCTCTATCACACACAAACATTTACACTCCTCCTCTGTTCCACACACACATGCACCTTCCCTCACCTCCCCTACACACACGTTCTTGTCCCCTCTCTCTCTCATACACATACATGATCCCATCCCTTACACACACACACACTCCTTCCTCCTCACACACATACAGCACTCCCTCCTCTTCTCACATACACACACAACCCCTCCCCCTCTCACACACACATGCACTTTACCTTGCAGGGCTCCATAGGACTGAGACAGTGAGTGCAGGGGCAGCTAGCAGCACAATGGGGCACCCATCTTTATTTCGCCAATGCAGGTTTCATGTAGCAGGCAGCATCTTTCATTTTTGAGGGCGACAGCGGTGGGGCTGCCTGCGTGGGACTCTAAGATGGCTGGGACAGGATAGGCGTAGACTCAGAGAGAGATGGCCAGACTAAGAGATGTCAAAATATAAAACAGAGGACTCGGCACAATTTTAATGCCCGTAAATTTTCAAATAATTTTATTCCCAACAAAAATTTTTTATATTTTTAATTAGAACCCACATGTGCTACAAACTTCATATATTAAAACCCATCAACGGCGCATTGACACACTATCACCATTCATACCATTCATACATATAAAATCACCCAACACCTAAGAACATCACATAAACACTATAAATATATGCCTATACCATCCAATGTTACATATACCCAACCCAGCACAATTATCCCAAAATTAATATACATAAATCATACAGAGATTTATATATTGGCTAAATGCCTACATACAGAATATCTCAAATATTACAATCATGTATTATATATATGCTGGACATATATGATCGTTGTTATACACACAAAATATGTATTCTTTTCGTTGTACACCTTGGTTGTTATGCACCCGACAGGCTGCCTGTTTCACCCAAATGAATAGGGCTTCCTCAGGGGACAAGATGTATTATTTGAAAATACTGCCACACCATAATCTTCTTATTCCCAAATCTCCTTAGTGTGTGTATACAGCACATTGATGGCAGCGATTTATAAAATATGTCAATTGCACATGATCCCGGTCTCTATATTCTAAAAAAATATATAAACAAATCCACCTATGAATAATTGAATTCTTTAACAACGGGTGAAAACACCCTGTGCACCACCACCATTTATATAGTACCAACCACGTCATCGATTAAATGTTGCTTATAACCAATAGCTCATAAGATATTCAGCATGATTCAGCAGTCCAAAGTCAATCCTCCAAGTCACTTCCAATGGACACACAGTCTCGACTGCATTAAACCCAATAACTTTTTCTTCAAGCGTCATATATAGTTTACCTACATGATATCAATAAAAAATATCTACCAATGAAATGTTTAAGGAAAAGACACAAAAGATACGCTGTTCAAAAATCCCTACAGCATGAGATAATACTTATGCATACAAATCCATGATTAAAAACACAATCTCAACATATACGTAGTTAAATAGACTGTCTTACCATGGCGTATAAATACTGCACTGTCGAAGAGTCAACAATATTTATTATAGCTTACTCCAGTATCGGTGTTAACCTGTAACATTAAACCGCACGCCGACTGCTGCGTAAAATACCTGCCATGCACGCTAGTCCTTACACATTTGAACTGTCCCAAAACCAATGGGATGATCAGCGTGACAACGTTACGCTGCACTGACGTGCTTAACTCGTGACTACCTTACGCTACACTGGCGTGTTAAGCTTACCTGTCTGATACATTTAAACTATCCAAAGCCCTTCCATGCCGATCGAGACAATTTGTTTTCTTCTAGTTTCAATGATGATATCAGACGACCGATCTGCACACTTCCATTTTCAACTAAGACTCATAGTATAAAACAATGCATTTTGAAACACTGGCAAATATTGCAGGCTTTGCCAGGTTTCGAGGAACCTCCAATTTTTTCAATGCACAGAGGATCTAATATAAGGTCATTGCTATCTAAGTCAGGCAATATTGAGAAATATGGGGAGGGTGGACAGAGTAAATGTGGTGACTGTTCTGTGTGTAGTAATGTTTTGGAAATCAAGGAATACCAATTACCTCATTTGCCTCATCCATTCATTTTGAGAGGTAAATTTTCATGCGTTTCCAGTATGGTGATTTATGCGATTTTATGCCCTTGTAAATTACTGTACATTGGACATACTAGAAGACCAGTTAAACATAGGATCATCGAACACAAAAGCAGAATACGTACGGGCAAAATAGGGGCCCCATTAGTAGCCCATTGGCAAGCTTTTAATCATGACATTGAAGCGTTAAGATTTTTTGTTGTTCAGCAATGCTTTATACGCCAACAAGGCGACATTAGTAACATTTTGCGGAAAGTGGAACAGCGATATATCTTCAGTTGGAATACTGTTCATCCGTGTGGATTAAACGATGCCATTGAATGGGAAGCCTTCTATGGCACTTGATAGTACGGGATGTCTTTGCTAGCAACAAACTAACCTTAAGCACTTGTTAGATAGATTGGTTTAGTATGACTCTGTGTATTCATTTTCACAATGTTCATAGGCTTAAATTATAGAAATAACAAGGAACGTGAAAGCAGCACGTTAGAAAGATTGTGAGTAGGTTTGGTGAGAATCATGGTAGGGAAGGTGAATGCAACATGTCTGAGAGATTGTGCGTCCGCACGTTGAGGAATAGTTTGGGTTTTGGTAGCACGCTAGTGAAGTGAGAGAGATTGTGCTTCTGCACGTAGAGGAAGGGCTTTGGATAGTTTAAATGTATCAGACAGGTAAGCTTAACACGCCAGTGTAGCGTAAGGTAGTCACGAGTTAAGCACGTCAGTGCAGCGTAACGTTGTCACGCTGATCATCCCATTGGTTTTGGGACAGTTTAAATGTGTAAGGACTAGCGTGCATGGCAGGTATTTTACGCAGCAGTCAGCGTGCGGTTTAATGTTACAGGTTAACACCGATACTGGAGTAAGCTATAATAAATATTGTTGACTCTTCGACAGTGCAGTATTTATACGCCATGGTAAGACAGTCTATTTAACTACGTATATGTTGAGATTGTGTTTTTAATCATGGATTTGTATGCATAAGTATTATCTCATGCTGTAGGGATTTTTGAACAGCGTATCTTTTGTGTCTTTTCCTTAAACATTTCATTGGTAGATATTTTTTATTGATATCATGTAGGTAAACTATATATGACGCTTGAAGAAAAAGTTATTGGGTTTAATGCAGTCGAGACTGTGTGTCCATTGGAAGTGACTTGGAGGATTGACTTTGGACTGCTGAATCATGCTGAATTTCTTATGAGCTTTTGGTTATAAGCAACATTTAATCGATGACGTGGTTGGTACTATATAAATGGTGGTGGTGCACAGGGTGTTTTCACCCGTTGTTAAAGAATTCAATTATTCATAGGTGGATTTGTTTATATATTTTTTTAGAATATAGAGACCAGGATCATGTGCAATTGACATATTTTATAAATCGCTGCCATCAATGTGCTGTATACACACACTAAGGAGATTTGGGAATAAGAAGATTATGGTGTGGCAGTATTTTCAAATAATACATCTTGTCCCCTGAGGAAGCCCTATTCATTTGGGTGAAACAGGCAGCCTGTCGGGTGCATAACAACCAAGGTGTACAACGAAAAGAATACATATTTTGTGTGTATAACAACGATCATATATGTCCAGCATATATATAATACATGATTGTAATATTTGAGATATTCTGTATGTAGGCATTTAGCCAATATATAAATCTCTGTATGATTTATGTATATTAATTTTGGGATAATTGTGCTGGGTTGGGTATATGTAACATTGGATGGTATAGGCATATATTTATAGTGTTTATGTGATGTTCTTAGGTGTTGGGTGATTTTATATGTATGAATGGTATGAATGGTGATAGTGTGTCAATGCGCCGTTGATGGGTTTTAATATATGAAGTTTGTAGCACATGTGGGTTCTAATTAAAAATATAAAAAATTTTTGTTGGGAATAAAATTATTTGAAAATTTACGGGCATTAAAATTGTGCCGAGTCCTCTGTTTTATATTTTGATATCTATTCTTCGTAACAGAGTAGTGCGTACTGATTATTATTACCAGACTAAGTGATGGCCAGCTCTCTAAGGCTCCAGCCTTCAGCTGGAGCCTTAGAGAGCTGCAGACAGACACATTGATTTCTAGGGGTGTGCATTCGGATTGACCGCATTAGTAAAACGCTACTCATATTTTTTTTTAACTTAAAAAATTGATTCGACATAAACGATCGGATTTCCCACATATCCAACATAGATATGTTGGATATGTGGGAAATCGCGATTGTTGAGCCAAAATAAAAATATAAACCCCCTCACCCTCCTTAATCCCCCCCCCCCCCCCGACTTACCACAACTCCCTGGTGATGGAGCGAGGAGTGAGGACGCCATTTCTGCAATCCTTGGCGAGAAGCATGTGACGTCGGCGGCACGTCGAGTGACGCCGGCGTCACGTGATTCCCGGCGAGTTGACCCCCCCAAGCTGGCCAAAAGTTCTTTTTGGGCCGAACGAGCCGTCCGGCGCGAACTCGCCGGGAATCACGTGACGCCGGCGTCACTCGACGTGCTGCCGACGTCACATGCTTCTCGCCAAGGATTGCAGAAATGACGTCCTCACTCCTCGCTCGATCACCAGGGAGTTGTGGTAAGTCTGGGGGGGGATTAAGGAGGGTGAGGGGGTTTAAATTTTGTTTTTGCACATATGTACATATACCCAACTCATTGGATTTTTTTTATGTCCATATTGGCCGCAAGTGGGACCCCCTTTCGGACATAAGAAATATGAACATAAAATTTTGCTCTGCACATCCCTGTTGATTTCTTTACAAACATTTGATATTCTGCTTTTTTTTTTACCAGGTTTGGTCTCAAAGCGAATTACAGAAATGAAGACTTAAAACTAGTAAAACATGGTTAAAAAGTGCCAATGTATGGCATAAGGACCAAGGGTGGGAAAAACTTTAATATTCCTAATGCATGGCACTATCCAGCCTTGATGGGGCAGTGGGGCGGCAGTGACATCCCAGTTCTGCAGCTGCAGGAGTCACTGCCCAGGTGGAGCCAGGAGAGCCAAGTCCAAGCCTCGCAAGGACAGGTAGGCAGCACAAGGCAGCAACTACCTAGGACTGAGGCCCAGTCTGAAGGAGGGGAGGGAAGTGGACACGCAACCTTCAAGCTTCAGCTGAACGTGGTGGCGGGAGAATAAACAAATGCTCCTTGCAGCCCAGGATGAGAGAGAGTAGGTGTTTCTCTCTTCTCAGTCTCTCTTGCGACGGCACCAGAAAACAACAGGCAGGTGCAGTGACGGATTTAGGATTTTGCTGCCCCTAGGTGCTGTTGAAACTATTGCACCCTCCTCCCTCTCCCGGACAAGGGACAACCAAGCAGAAGGTCTAAGGCCCAGCCTTCTTTGCTCTGCTCTATCTGCTCCAAGCTCAACTCTCCCCCTTTCATATTATCCCTGAATGACAAGAGCTGGATTAGGGAGCAGACTGGCTTTTCTTTGCTCCCTGCTGTGTGCTCTGGCCTTACCTCTCTCCTCCTGTTCTTTGCACTGAACAGAACGGGAGAGGTTGGACTAGAGAGTAGAGCCATTTCTTTGCTCTGCCCTGTCCAGCATTACCCATCCACTCCAGTTCTCTGCACTGGACACTGTACAACTGGCTGTAGAACCAGACTGCCCTATCCAAAATCAGGCAGTTGGCTACCCCATTCCCTCCCTCTCCTTTGAGAATAGGGTTGCCAACTGGCTCCAGATTTTCAGGACAGGTTGATCCAGTCCTGCTTTTACCCCATTGCAAGCTGGCACTTATTCTAATTTCCCTACTGCATTCCCCTGACAAAAGCCAGACTGTAAGTACCTGCATGCAGGGGAGTAAAACCAGAACTGGATCAACCTGTCCTGAAAATCTGGAGCCAGTTGGCAACCCTATTTGGGCTACAGCGCTATGAGCCTTTATCTGCAACTACACTTGATTTTCTCCTATTTATGTACCCTCTTCCAACTCACATTGCCCGGTCATTCAAGAAGCAGTCTTTGCTGTGACTATCCCTCTGGACCTCTGTGATCATGGGCCCTGCATCAGGTCATTGGGTGTCACTGTTGCACAAGGACTGAAACTCCCTCTTCTCCAGAGGTTGTGAACATTGCCTCCACAGCATCCTCAGCCTGGGAAATGGAAGACCTAATCTGAAAATTAAACCAAGGTTCCTCCACAAGGCAGTGTGCATTACCGGCTGCCCCTGAGCCAGCCTGGGTATCAGTGCTCCTCCCCCATATTATGATGGCAGCGATACAAACAACTGTCTCACCAGATAACAAGAAGTTGAATTTATGTATTTTTTGCTTCTTTAAAAAAAAATAAATCATGAAGATAATATCTCCAAATATTTTCTAGGAGATACTGACAAAGGCAAAGCTAGAGTTTATGAATTACTGAGCTCTCAATACTCTACGACTATGCTTTCCCCCTCAGTATTGACTTAATGATTATTGACTTGCTAATTGTGCAAATTACAATATTTCATAATCAATACAGGTTTCAGTTAAGTGTATTGCCCATTCCTTTTATAATAATTTACTACAGTTCTATTACCACGCTAACTTGCATCAATTTTTTTTCATTTTGCTTTAAAATGAACTATTAAGAATGTAATTACATTTTAGGAAATCTCTGATAGTGTAAAACTGGTATCATCCCACTTTAAGTATCCATTAGCAAGTGCTAAATTACTGAA
Organism: Rhinatrema bivittatum; assembly: GCF_901001135.1. NCBI lineage: Eukaryota > Metazoa > Chordata > Amphibia > Gymnophiona > Rhinatrematidae > Rhinatrema > Rhinatrema bivittatum. The sequence continues at coordinate 130,730,543 of NC_042619.1, read as the reverse complement.
CCACTGAACAATTATGAAAATGCAGGTGACATCCACATGAATGCAAATGAATTCATGATGAGTGATAGTCTTCTAATGAATGCTACAGAATTTTCTTGATGACGAGCATTTAAAAATCCTGGATCACATTTTACAGTAAGTGGCCTATGTAGCCATATCTAAAGCATTATATCATTGTGAATCTACTTGATCTGCACCTTAATAATGCTGCAGTTGCCCATAAAAGATGTGCCCTGGGTAAAACTGAAGGATTCAATTATACAACCTAAAGTAACACAGCAATGAAGTAAAAAGGCAGATGTGGAAGGAATGCAAGTTTTAAACCACACATTGAGTTTAATTGGGACATAAGCACATAAATTTGGGACTTTATGGGCTTAAATCCCAAAGTTATGCTCAGGGCAAATTTTTCACAGTTGACATTTAATGTGCCATAAATTTAGCCAGACAGCTAAGTAAGTATGGAGGCATTGTGTTTACAATACAGAAGCAGAAACAAAATCCATAAAGTGTCTACTTCTGGCATTAGGCTTCTCCAGTCATCTTCCTCGCCTACCCTTAACACTGTTCTATGAATGTGTCCCAAGCATGCTTGTGAATTCTGCCACTGTTTTGCTTAGCACCACTTCTGAAAGTAAACTATTACATGTGCCTTCTCATGAAATAAGTCTTTCCTCATATTTCCCTCGAGTCTCCTATTATCTTCATACCATGACCTCTTGTTCTTGAGGGGAGCGTGTGACTGAAACCTGTCAGACATTTGAATCATTCTGTTGTATCTTCCTCCCTTCTTTTATTGTCATTGCACTGTTTATATTCCTTAAATCTCAGGGGGGGGGGGGGAAGTGATATCCTGGCTGCTCGCATTGGTGCAAAATCTGCAGGTACTTTTTAACTGCAAATGTTGAACTAGATTTCAAAGGGAAATTAGGGTGTGCACTGTCACTACCCAGGCCAATTAACCGCCTGCAATTACACCTATTCATTGGTGTGCAGAGTTTTCCAGAAACAAATTATGCACATAAGTTTTGAAAATTCGAAAGCATGTGCAGAAGTGCGAGCCCCTCCCTGCTACCGTGGATAAAGTTCCGTGTGTTGTGGCACCGTGTGCGGAGGTTGACCTGCACGTAGGGGGGAGCAGTTTTCTAAAAGCCCATGTTCAGGACATGTGTGGCAGACCCTGTATATCTTTGGGTATATTACTCTGAATTCCCAGCATTCTTATAATGAGGATCCAGTCTTAGATTTCTGTTTATAGCACAGGATAGACATTTATGTTTTTCAAAGTGACAATTTATAATTTTAATATAAAGGTTTTGGTTTGCCTTGTGTTAGAAAAGCTCTGTGTTAGAGCTGGGAGTTAGCTATCTGTTATGAATATGTGTTGCGGGCTCCTGAAAGGGGAAGGAGTTAGCAACCTGTTAGGAAAGCTCTGATACTAAGTGTTAGCAATCAGTTAGAATCTGGTATAGTTGCAAGGTGGGAGGTGAAAGCGAGTGTTTTCTATTACCTGTGAGGAACAGCGAAGCCGGGGGGTAAGCGGAGGCTTGCCCCAATGAAACTTTTTCCATCACCCCGCTGTTTTTGCCGGACGAAGGGCGCTTCCTGCTTCCGGGAAGAGGCGGGACCCAGACTCTCCTGCATAAATTTCAGTGCGCTGCAGCGCGCAGCAGAGCCGGCGTGCTGCTGAAGCTGCGCATGCTAAAGGGGTGCGCGGTTAAGCAGGGCTTTGCTGGGCTCGCTGGACTTGTTGGACTTCTCTCCACTTTCTTGATAAGTATTGACTATCTTGTAATTCTCCTTCTATCTCCAAGAAGTGTTTCCCCTGAAATATTGATTGTTTTATGCATCTTCCAATAACAATTTTAGCCCTTAGTGTTAATATATTTCATCCATGCCACACACTAAAAGAAAGGCCAAGCTAAGGCCTTCTAGTGATATGGCAAATATAGAGGTCGGGCAAAAAACTGTTTTGGAATGGCTTGATCCCCAAACTCTTCCATGTGGGCTGACCGCTGAAGGAGAGATACAGGAACGGGGTGCCTCTCCTCAGGTCATAGAGGCCCCAGCACCACCATCACCCCCTGGTAGAGAGGGTGTAATAACCCTAGCACAGACAGGGGTCATACAGGAGGAAATATTAAACTCTCCGGAAGTAGAGGATAGTTCCGTTCAGTTAAAGGGTCTACAAGAATTGAATCAGAAATATCATGAAAGAGCTCAACTGAGTATATTGCAAAGTTCCCTAAGGAGTTTAGTACACCAAAAAATTGTAAGTCAGTTAAAGAGAAGAAAGAGAACATTGAAGTAGTTAATTGATACAGGAAAAGCTTTAATAAAACTGACATGTATCACTTTAGAAACATTGTGGAATTGCATGGTTAAATTAGATACATCAATTAATAAACTAACTGAAGTTGTAATGCAGATATCTACCTCATCTGTATCTAATACTGCTGAATTGGAAAAACATAAAAAGGAGATGAATATATTAGAAAAAAAGAGTACTACAAATAGAAAAAATTCAAAATCAACAGATAACATCAGGAGAAGAAGTGAATAAAAGATTTTAAATTTTAGAAAATGCAGTGAGATCGCTAAATATAAGAGTTAATAATTTTCCCATAATAAAAAAAATAAACCCAATGGAATTATTTAGGAGTTATTTGATACAGATATTAAAAATATCTGAGAAATGTCTCCCTGTTATTATAAAGGCATTTTATTTAGGAGGAAAAAGAACTAAAGTAGATCAGGATCAGAAGTCAGAAGATGGTAAAGAATGAGAAGCTATTAGCAATTCCATAGATGTTTCAGATCTCCTACAAAAATCACAGGATGAGATAATAGTAAATCTAGGGGGACATTGTTAGTCCAGTTGGCATTTTCCACAGATAAAGATTTTGTTATGAGATCCTTTTTTCAGAATAGATTATCTACCTTTTATGGTTACAAAGTATGGATTTTTCCAGACTTGATAAAAACAACTCAAATTCGAAGGAAAATATTTTTACAATATAGGGGAAAAGTTCTGGAAAAAGGTGGTTATTTTAATTTAAAATACCCGTGCAAATGTATTATAAAATTGAACGGTAGTAACTATTTGTTTACAGATCCGGATGGTTTGAAGGATCTTCTTGCAGTATAAGGTTCGGTATAGAGAAATTTAAAGGGGATTAACAATGCATAATTACTTTTGATTATATTTGTTTCCTTATAGACCGTTCGATTAAAGAGGAATAACACTTCTATTTCCTAATATAGTCTTATGATAGATGGTGCTATACTTTGGTAATATTTCAGTCTTTTGACTATGCTATTAAGATGTATTCGTACATGTATTGTAACTTTTGAAAATAATAAATCACTAGAATTAAAAAAAAAAGAATCTGGTATAGTTGTGGGTGGATCCCTGGGCCGGAGGGAGATGACCACGCCCCCAAGAGGATATCCCGAGAGGGACCACCGGCTAGGCTTGAGTATGGAGACACACATTAGTTCTTTTATTAAACAGGTTTTTGAAACCACCAGAGGTGGCAGTAGTGAGCAGGTATGCCTGGCAGGGCAGTAGTCCCTCAGGTACTGAAACAGCGATCCCAGGATGGCTGAGCTGTTGAGAAATTGGAGAAAGTGAGTAGGCAGAGTAGGCAGAGTTCATGAACAGAACTAGATGACAAAACTCACGTAAGTCATCTTCTGCAATGAGGACAGGTGTATCTTGAGATTTGGAAGAATCTTGCAGAGTGTTATTGATGATAGCAGCAGCAATGGATGGAGCTACTGTGGACATCACTGAAGGTTTCAGTGGAAGTGGTGATGTTGAGGTACGTCCAAGATCCACTTCTAAAGATAATTCTCCAGTAAAAGTTGCTGGATGAGAGATGAAGTAGAATTCAGCAGTAACAAGTAGCTGCTATGGATGTTACTGAGGCTTCAGCGGAAGTGGCGATGTTGGGGTACGTCCAAAATCCACTTCTAAAGATGATGGCATTACCAGCGGAAACAGACTAGCTGGTTGCCAGAGATATCTTCTTCGGATCAGTCATGTGCTGTGGCTCATCAGTTCACTTAGAGAATAGCCACTGCCATTAGCCACTGCCATTAGCCACGGCCATTAGCAATTAGCCACTGCCATTAGCAATGGTTACATGGAATAGACTTAGTTTTTGGGTACTTGCCAGGTTCTTATGGCCTGGATTGGCCAATGTTGGAAACAGGATGCTGGGCTTGATGGACCCTTGGTCTGACCCAGTATGGCATTTTCTTATGTTCTTATCCTCCGAATGGATGGAACATGACAGATATCTCTAAGTTTATAATCCGTGAATGCGGATAGATGTTGAATGCCTTTGAGCCAAGGTGAACGTAGAAGGCGCTGTGAATATCAGCAGCCATGAGTTGAACTGCTGTGAACATCACTGAGATCTTCAGGAGAAGTGGCGATGTAAAGGAACGTTCAAAGCCCACTTCAAGTTGTGATGCAATAATGGATCTTCTAATTTGACGAAGGGACTCCTCAGGTCTTCCACTAGACATCTGGGAATAAGGTTGCCTCCTGCCCCTGAGTCCATCAGGGCAGGAGTCTGAACCGTAGCCGGTTCGCAGATCACGGAGACTGGAAGAGAGAGCAGAGGAGAAAACGCACTATGGCCCAAGAAGAGTCCTCCCACGGGACTTAAGCCCGTCCGTTTCCTGGACAAATGGGACATGTAGAGACATCATGGCCAGGCTGACCACAGTACATGCACAGCCGCGTTTCTTCCGAAATCTTCTCTCCTTAGAGGTCAATTGTCCATGACCAAGTTGCATCGGTTCATCTATATCAGCAGCAGAAGTGACTGGAACCATCCGAGATGCAGTGGTAGTACTATCCTGTTTCAACCCAGGTAACACGTTAGGCCAGAATTCCTACACCTTGTCTCGGAGCCGGTGATCAATCCAAGTGGCCAAGGCTATTAATTCATCCAGCGAGTCAAGTGTCTGGCGAGCGGCCAGCTCGTCCTTTAAGCAGATATCCAGGCCTCTGCAGAAGAATGTCTTGAGACAATTGGGGTCCCAGCAAAGTTCTGCTGTGAGTGTCTTGAATTCTAAGGCAAATTCAGCCAGTGATCTGTTGCCTTGCTTCAAGTTCACCAAGCAAATCCGGAAACAGAAATACAAGCAGGGTCATCAAAGATGGATTTAAACAAGTCCATAAATCCTTTTATGTCCTGCAAAATAGGGTCCTTGCGTTCCCACAAGGTAGATGCCCATGACAGGGCTCTTCCATCCACGTATGACAGGATGTAGGTGGTCTTCGAAAGAGCCATTGGAAATAAAGTTGGCTGTAAGGTGAAGTGCATGCAGCACTGGTTCAGAAAGCCCCGGGCCTTCTGGATTTCTCCGGAAAAGCGTATAGGAGCCGCCAGTGGTACAGCAGTTTTTAAAGTTACCTCCTGTAACTGACCTTCTTGTTAGAAGCTGTGCCTTGTATCTTTTGTGTGTGTAGCTGATGAAATTCTGCAGTAAGTTTCTCCAAAGTTTCTTGCTGCTCTGAGATGCGTTGAGCCAGGCCCGGTATAGCCTGCAAGGCAGAGAGATGTGCCAGATCCATGGAGGTTACAACATCCCAAGCTTGAAGCCAGATCCACTGGAGTTAACAACATCCCATAATTAAGCCAGATCCACTGGAGTTAGCAATCTGTTATGAATCTGTGTTGTGGGCTCCTAAAAGGGGGAGGCATTAGCAACCTGTTAGGAAAGCTCTGATGCTAGGTGTTAGCAATCAGTTATAGAGATGTGAATCGTGTCCTCGATCGTCTTAACGATCGATTTCGGCTGGGAGGGGGAGGGAATCGTATTGTTGCCGTTTGGGGGGGTAAAATATCGTGAAAAATCGAACACGATTGGACGGCAGGAGGTCCTTCCGGACCCCCACTGGACTTTTGGCAAGTCTTGGGGGGGCAGGAGCCCCCCCCCCAAGCTGGCCAAAAGTTCCTGGAGGTCCAGCGGGGGTCAGGGAGCGATTTCCCGCCGCGAATCGTTTTAGTACGGAAAATGGCGCCGGCAGGAGATCGACTGCAGGAGGTCGTTCAGCGAGGCGCCGGAACCCTCGCTGAACGACCTCCTGCAGTCGATCTCCTGCCGGCGCCATTTTCCGTACGAAAACGATTCGCGGCGGGAAATCGCTCCCTGACCCCCGCTGGACCTCCAGGAACTTTTGGCCAGCTTGGGGGGGGGCCTCCTGACCCCCACAAGACTTGCCAAAAGTCCAGCGGGGGTCCGGAAGGACCTCCTGCCGTCCAATCGTGTTCGTCTATGGCCGCCGCCATTTTTCGGCGCCATTTTGGAAAATGGCGCCGGCCGAAGACAACAAGATTCAGTAGCAGGAGCCCGTTCCGGACCGCTGCCGTTCCGGACCGCCGCTGGACCCGCAGGTTATTTAAGTCATTTGGGGGGGGGTTCGGGAGGGTGGGGGATTTAATTTAAAGGGTCGGGGGTGGGTTTTAGGGGGTTTTAGTGTGCCGGCTCACGATTCTAACGATTTATAACGATAAATCGTTAGAATCTCTATTGTATTGTGTTCCATAACGGTTTAAGACGATATTAAAATTATCGGACGATAATTTTAATCGTCCTAAAACGATTCACATCCCTAATCAGTTAGAATCTGATATAGTTGTGGGTGGATCCCTGGGCTGGTGGCAGATGACCACGCCCCCGGGAGGATATCCCGAGAGGGACCACCGGCTAGGCTTGAGTATGGAGACAGACACACATTAGTTCTTTTATTAAACAAGTTTTTGAAACCACCAGAGGTGGCAATAGTGAGCAGGTATGCCTGGCAGGACAGTGATCCCAGGATGGCTGAGCTGTTGAGAAACTGTAGAAAGTAAATAGGCAGAGTAGGCAGAGTTCATGACAAAACTCACATAAGGTCTCAAGGAAGCTCAGGAGCTGGAAAGGTTTAGGCCCTCGAGGAGCAAGTACCTAATTCCAGGGAAAGCTCTGAGAGAGCAATGGTAACTCACAATTGTTTGTAGCAGCGATAGCTTCCAGGCAGAAGAGAATATTCAGTGTCCAGGAACATGGGCCCTCGAGGAGCAAGTACCGGTTCCTATCTGTAATCTGAAAGTAAAGAAAAAGAGCGAGGCCCCCGAGGAGTGGGTACCTCTGTTAAGTCCGAGGAGGCAGAGTAGCTAGGGTTGCGGAGAGTGAATCCCATCCGCAGCGACCAGGAGGAAGCTAGGTAACGAATCCCCTTGCTAACTCAGTTTGTTAGCGATATCAGAGACCTTTAAATATTGGAAGCAGATGACTTCATCTCAGGGGGATGCCCCTGAGGTTCGTGCTCTTGCTGGTACTTAAATCAGAGCGCGTGCACCCTAAGTCTTCAGGCAAACATGGCAGATCTGCAACGTCGACCGGTCCGGGGACGCCGGAAGGAGACGGCATGGAGACGCCGCGACAGGCAGCCGTCCATCAGACCCAGAGGGTGTCGCCTCAGAGGTAAATAGGGCGGAGTGAGGACATCGAGCAGCGACGGTCGCAACACCTTGACTGTATAGTTTACACTCTGGTTTTTAAATATTTGCAATATTAAGATTAGTGTGAAAAATATCATTATCTATCTATGAGGTTGATATTCACTGACTCTTTGCTGGTTATGTTCATACTTAGCTGGCTAAGTGGTGCTGTCTGAATATTAGGCTGCTCCCAGCCACACCTTTTGCTGGCTATTAATCTGGCTATTAAGCTGGATAAGTGAGGTGCAGAACAGGGGAGCTACTTAGGCGGATAAGTGCCGATATTCAGCCTTATCCAGCTTATTTAGTTGGATAAGTCTAGAACAGTTATTTGGCTGTCCTATAGTTAAGCCAGATAAACATATTTGGCTAACTATAAGATAGCCAAGTATATTCAGCAGCATGGCTGTGCTACTGAATATCTTAGCAAGATAAATTTAGCTGGCTAACATCTTCAGCTGGATAGGACCTGAATATGTATATACTTAGCAATATTTACTCTCTTGATTATATTGTTTGGCTGATTCATTGATTATTTTTTTTATTTTATGTTAATTGAAAACCGCTTAGATCCACTAATGTGTGTATTTGTGGTATATACAAACCTTTTATATAAAATAAAAAGTAAATAAATAATACACAAGCTTCTGATCTGAGTTTATCTGTTTGTTTTGACTTGCCTACTAATGCTTCTGTACAGATCCCTAATACATTTTACAAAGGCAGTTAATGTCGGAAACATTTTTTTCTACATGCATAAAATAGGATAATTAAAGTGACAAGATGAATAAGTGCAATCAAATTGATATATAAGACATATGTGTAACACTTTGAAAACTGGCTTCATTTTTGTGTGCTTAAAGAGAAAATAGTTCTCCTAGAGTTTATATCTACCTAGACTTTATGATTGCATGGAATATAAATTCTTAAAATAAATTAAATAAAATAATCAAAACTGGTGTGCTGACTCCACAGAAGCTGTCACCCATGAGGTTTGCAGTCACAATCAAAGCAACAACATGCGTAGTTTTGGAATTCCAAAACTATACATGTAGTTGCCTCCCCTGACCTAGCCCTATTCCTGGGAAATTCTACAAAATACATGGATAGAAATATGTGCATTGTTGTCATACATGTGTAACTTGTACTCGTGTACAGGGTGGGTGATAATTAAACAGGTCATCTCCATGGACAGAAACAGCATTTTACCTCCGGAAATGCTTTGGACTATTGCTCTCCCCATGGCTAAGGTCCTGATATGTCAAGGACTTTATCCTAGGAGAAAAGCCTTAATGAATCAGGCTCTAAATGTAGAATTTTTGGCATGGATGTGTCACTTTCAGCTTTTACGTACCACTGAAAATGTGTCCAAGAATATAAATTCCATCTGAATAAATACAGGATCAATCTACAAACATTTATTTATTTGCGTGGTTTTGTATACCGACATTCATTTCGAAAAACATCACATCGGTTTCCATTTACCATAACCTAGCAACAGAGCTTTATAATTGACAAAAATTAAGGAACAGTATACTAGGGGGTCAGTATTCAAGTGGTTTCTCCGGCTAAGTGCGGGATTTAGTTGGGCAAACCTCGGACTTTAAAATTCCCTCCAAGTTATCTGGCTAACTACTTAGCCAGACAAAACTCATCTGGAAAACTTAGAGGCAGGTTGCCCAGGGGCATTGTGAGGTGGAAGTTAAGTCGACCAGATAACTCTGATATTCAAAGAGCAATCCTAAAGTTAGCCAGATAAGTTTATCTGGCTATATGAAGCAGCAGTCCTCTGAAATCCTAGACAAGTCATCTGGTTAACTTTAGCCAGATGACTTGTCTCCTCCCCATGCAGCTGAATATTGGGCTTCTAGATTTTATTCATGAAAACACAGTTAATAACTGAGGCTGAAGCTTGAGAAATGATAGCCTATGAAGCTGCAGTTAATATTAATGTATCAAGTTTTGATATATTTAAGCACTACCAACTGCAATGAATAAATCATTTACAAAAAAAAATAAAGTTTTGAGATCATTAAGACTTGCAGATAATGAAAGCAATTTTCAAAACTGTTTCTGTGTCTGATAATCGCCCTCCTCAAAGCAGATAAAAATACATGCAGATTTCACAATGTGTGTTCTTTTAGCCGCTACTACAAAGGGGCATTTCTTTGTATGTGTTTAGGTCAGGGGAGTAAAACCGTGCAAATACTTGGCATTTTTACAAGTACACAAATTATTTTACTCCCCTCAAAGGTCAACACAAATAGCAGGTGCAAAGTACATGACAAGTTGTAGCACGCACGCTGACTGTAAGAGGTACGGGTTGAAAAAGCTTCTGTGCATTGCAAATAATAGTTTCTGCCAGTGTGATTAGAAACTAGAGATGAGCTTCGTTTTTCTGGCTCGGGTCGGGTTTCGGTTCGGGCGCTTCATGGGAAAACTCGTTTTCCCACTGATTGTTTTTCGCCAAAAATGAAACTGGAACCCAAACCCGAAACTGGAAAAACAAATAAAAAAAACAAAACACGAATCGGGAAAAAAACCGCGAATCGGAAACCCCCCCACCAACCCTTCACATTTACTTTCTTATAACCCCCCCCCCCCACCATCCCGATCCCTCCCCAAGACTTACTAAAAGTCCCTGGTGGTCCAGCGGGGTCCTGCGAGCGATCTCTCCCTCCATGCCGTCTGGCTGTCGGGCCTGCTATGACTCAAAATGGCACCGATAGCCTTGCCCTTACGATGTCACAAGGGCTACTGGTGCCATTGGTCAGCCCCTGTCACATGGTAGTAGCCCCTGTGACATTGTAAGGGCAAGGCTATCGGTGCCATTTTGAGTCATAGCAGGCCCGACGGCACAGAGGGAGAGATCGCTCGAGGGACCCCGATGGACCACCAGGGACTTTTAGTAAGTCTTGGGGAGGGATCGGGATGGTGGGGGGGGGGTGTAAGAAAGTAAAATTGAAGGGTTGGGGTGGGTTTTTTTTGTTTTTTTTTAATAAATGTGCCCCTCCCCCCGCACTAACCCGAAAAACAAATTTCCCCCGAAGCTCGGGGAAAATTCATTTTGTGGTTCAGGTCCCCCCAAACCACAACGAATGCACATCTCTGTTAGATACACGACTAATCAATCACAAATAGGGTTTGACATGCAGTAAATCATACAACACTTTGCCGCCTAAAACACTGTTTCATTCAAAATACATTACCCGAGAGTCTAGTTGCTGCAGGTAAGACCACAGGTATTCTATATTGGCTCCAAAAGGATGCACATGAAGAAATGTTGATATGATGCCTATGTTGAAAAAATAAAACACACAAATCAAGAATTATCATTATTGGTATCAAACAATCTACATGTGCAAACTGTGAGCATACCCACTTACTTTTTAGATTCTATGTTATACAGCAATTCTAGTCTTTCCAGCACTGATTAACAAACATAAGAGAACACATTTTCAATATCTACATCAAAGTACCCCAAACTAGGGGTGTGAATCGTGTGATCGATCGTCTTAACGATTGATTTTGGCTGGCGGGGGGAGGGAAATCTGATCGTTGTGTTTTTTATTTAAAAAAAATCATTAAAAATCGTAAATCGGGGGAGGGCGGGAAAACCGGCACACCAAAAAAACCCTAAAATCCACCCCGAACCTTTAAAACTAATCCCCCACCCTCCCGAACCCCCCCAAAAAGTTTTAAATTACCTGGGGTCCAGTGGGGGGCTCCCGGCGTGATCTCCCTCTCTCTCTGGCCACGGCTGCGTTGAGAAATGACGCCGATGGCCCTTTGCCCTTATCATGTGACAGGGCAAAGGTAGCGCCGGCGCCATTTTGGTTCCTGGCTCCCGATGTCATGCGTGCAGGAGATTGCCCCCGGACCCCCGCTGGACCCCCAGGGACTTTTGGCCAGCTTGGGGGGCCTCCTGACCCCCACAAGACTTGCCAAAAGTCCAGCGGGGGTCCGGGAGCGACCTCCTGCACGCGGGCCGTATTGCCAATCTTCAAAATGGCGTCGGCGCTACCTTTGCCCTCACTATGTCATACGGCGATGATCAGCCAGGAAAAGATGACATAGTGAGGGCAAAGGTAGCGCCAGTGCCATTTTGAAGATTGGCAATACGGCCCGCGTGCAGGAGGTCGCTCCCGGACCCCCGTGGACTTTTGGCAAGTCTTGTGGGGGTCAGGAGGCCCCCCCACAAGCTGGCCAAAAGCCCCTGGGGGTCCAGTGGGGGTCCGGGGGCGATCTCCTGCACGCGTGACATCGGGAGCCAGGAACCAAAATGGCGCCGGCGCTACCTTTGCCCTGTCACATGATAAGGGCAAAGGGCCACCGGCGCCATTTCTCAACGCAGCCGTGGCCAGAGAGGGAGATCGCGCCGGGGGCCCCCACTGGACCCCAGGTAATTTAAAACATTTTGGGGGGGTTCGGGAGGGTGGAGGATTTGTTTTAAAGGTTCGGGGTGGGTTTTAGGGTTTTTTTTGGTGTGCCGGTTTTCCCGCGCCCTATTTAACGATACAATACAAATGCCCCTGACGATAAATCGGGGGCATTTGTATTGTATTGTGCACTCAAACGATTTTGGACGATTTTAAAATTATCTGACGATAATTTTAATCGTTCAAAAACGATTCACATCCCTACCCCAAACTTTTCAGGAACATTTTTGAGATTAAGGCTAGGGAAGAGGGGCGGGAGCGAGCCCCTCAGAGTTGTTTGTTGAGAAGGGTTTAGCTGGGGAGCACCATGCCTTTTGGTGATTTGAAATGCTGGGAAAGGGCGGAGGCCGGGCTTCCAGGGGTATAGGGCTGTGGCAGATAGCGTGTCAGTAATAGTATTTCTAGATTCCTCCAAAGTTGGCAATCCCGCTATGCCCCCAGCAACACTGCCCCCAGCCTAGGGAGGTGGGGGGGGGGGGGGGCAGGGAGGATGATGGGTAGTTGGATGGCAGGATAGGTGTTTGGGGGAGGGTGGTGTACTCTCTCTCACTTACCCCTTTACCCAATACCCATGCATTCTCGCTCCCTCTCTACTCCTTCCCCTTTCTCATCCCTTTCCTCCCCGCTTCTCTTTCAACATGCCAGATTTGTGGTTGGAACAAAACAATCCTAATCCAGGGAGAGACACTTGATATAGCATTTGTGTTATAACGAAGACTTCTTCATTTTGTGCTTCCAAAGCCTGTATCCTTAGGGAAAATGTCTATGTCCCTTCCTCCACAGCTTCAAAGAGTGACGGCAGAGAAGTAGGATTCGGGAACATCCATCTTTTCCTGGCTCTCCCTGGCAGGCCCTCAGCATCCATGGCTTGGTATCATCACTGCCTTCTCCCACGTGGCCTGCCCCTTTCTCCGCAATGGCTAAAAAGACCTTGTGGCTATGCTGCAGCCTCTTTCCCTGTCTTTGGCCTAAGTAGCTCTCTCTGCATAAGCAGCACTAATGCCGACAATGCATAACGCAGCCAATTAGTTGTGACTTTTCACTGGCACGCTCCGCCCACACCGCTCTGACATGCTGCTTCTTGCACTTCCAACTTCAAGTACCTAAGATGGTGGCAGAGGCAGAATGCACTCCCACTGCTGCCCCTGCAGCACCAAATCACTCCCACTCCCATTCCCACTGCTCCCCCTGCAGCACCAAATCACTCCCACTCCCACTGCTGCCCCTGCAGCACCAAATCACTCCCACTCCCATTCCCACTGCTGCCCCTGCAGCACCAAATCAAGCTCCTCCTTCATTGCTGCTGTGGGCCAGATCAAGCTCCTTCTGCTTTTGCTGCTGGGGGCCAAATGAAATTCAGCCAAGGACTACATCTGGCCCTTGAATCATAGTCTGGGGACCCCTGAACTAGATGCAATGCTTAAATTTCATACAGAGCTGATTATGTTTAGAATTCTACTATTAAGAGCACAGATTAAGATAACACAATATTTTGCCTGGAATTAATGTTAAGCTAACTGGCCTTAGTTGACAGATTCTAATTTAAATCCTTTATTGACTATGGAGACATATGCTCTTCACCAGGCCTGAAGAAACTGCTCCATCATGATTGCTTCCTGAAATAATAAGTGCAATGGTCATACAATAACTTCTTTTGTTTGCCATAAATCTCACGGATGAATTTCATCTACTACTGGTACTTTAGTAAAGTTTACATGGTCCAGATACTGCTTTACCTGTTGTTCCCTCTGCATTTTCATTTGCTAGCAATGCTCCCTCTAAGCTGTGTACATGCACAGCTTAGATCCCTCCCACTCTGTTTAGTCATGCATGTTTTCAAAACTTGTGGGTTGGCACTGTTGATCTTGCACATCATGAGAACAGTAGCCAGAAAATGCCAGCCTGTGAGGTTTAAAAATGCTCAGTGTCAGCACAGGGCTGCTAAAAAAAGAGAAGAAAACATTTGGGCAACTGTAGGATTCCATCCCGCCAGCTACCGAAGACAGTAGGAGGAAGCCCTGGTAGCTGGTGGAGCTCGGCCTACCAGCCACCAAAGACAGAAGCAAGATGTCTGTTTGGCTAGTGGAGTCCATCCTGACAACTGCCAAATATGGATGGTTGGTTGAGCTCATCCTGTCAGCTGTTGACGACATGAGGAGGAGGCCTGAGGTGGCTGGCAGAGTCTATCCTGTGAGCCACCAAAGAGGAGAATGAAACCTGAGGCAGCTGATGGGGTTTTTCCGACTAGCTACCGAAGAGAGGAGGAGATCTGGGCAGCTAGCGATGACTATCCCACTAGCCACCAAATAAGAGGAAGCCACACACTATTGTACCTGAGAGATGACTTCTTGGAAAAGAAAGTAGGGCAAGGGGAAGGAGAAACAGACCACCATCAGGGGAGGAGGCCCACCAGAAGGAGGGAATCAAAAAGTAAAATAACCCACTGGTGGGGACAGGTGGGTAGAAAGAAGGGAAGGAGATGAAGCAGCCCACCAGTGTAGGGGGTGTGGGGCAAGGGCAGAGGAGAGGAGGTGAAGCAGCCCATCAGATGGGGGAGGGAGGTGGTGTAACAGTCCATTGGATTTGGCCTGGGAGGAGAACGTGAAACAGCCTACCAGGAGGGGCAGGTGACTTATTTAATCTTGCCCTGTCTTTATGCCATAGTACATGGCAAAGGTAGTATGTCTAAAAATATTACTCTGAAAGCCTTGACAAAGTGATCAGCGCTTTCTCCACTACTTTTCAATAATTACAACCAGCCTATTGGGAGTATTATTAGATCTTTTGGGTTGAAATAGTTACATCTACACTAATGATGTTTAGATTTATCTTCCAATTCAGTGGAAACAATCTGAGACATTGACCAAACTCACAATATGCTAAGAAGCAATCAATAAATGGGCCCAGAAGAGGCTGCACGGCATGGCGCGGCTGCCATGTGCTTGGGGGTGGGGAAGGAAGAACGCATTCTCCTCCACCTTGCCACATCCCGCCGCATCGCTCCCTAGATTTCCCGCTAACCAGAGGTCCAGATGGACTGGTGAGTTGCCCTTTGCCTTCCCCACTCCCAGCTCAGTGCAAGAAGGGGGCGGGGAGAAGGAACCAGCTGCACAGGAAAGGCCTTTGAGGTGATGTGGCCTTCTGGCCACGTCTGTGATACATTCTCTGGCCCCACATGAGCAATGACCTATTCCTGCCACAGGCAGCCCTCTTCCAAGGCCTGCTGTGTATCCCAAGGCCTTGCTTCTTGACTGCTCGAGCCGGGAACTGCCCAAGCCTGCTATGCTGAAGGGAAGCCTGCGCATGCTGGCCACCAGGATCTGCCTCCCACCCCCACCCCTTCCCATTCACCCAAAGGCTCAGACACCCATCAAGGTAAGCCTCTTAGCCCAAGAGCGCATGCACACTTGAAGAAGAGGCGCAACCCCAACTAACTTGCTGCGGCTTAACATGAACTAAGGCTTAATAATATGTTTCGCAGGTCATGGTGATACTATCTCTTGTCATCTTCGTATGCAAGAGATCTGCTCTCTCTACTGAGCTCAGAATAATCCCAGCGTGATTCCTCTGAAGAACTGGAGCCATTGCGTCGTGCAGATTTACCTGGAAACTGCACATGGCCTGGTCCTTTACTTTGGCCTTTGGAGTCACTATCTGATCCTCCGGACCCATCAGGGAACCTTCCAGAAGAAGCGCCAGGGGACTTCCGCCCCCACGCCCTGTGTTGGATGGTCTGACTGGCTGGGAAATAAGCCCACAGCCTGCTCTCCAAGGAGGGCGCGCCCTGCCAGTGGACCACTACTACCTGCATTTCTTCCACTCCACCTGTAACAGGATTGCCGTCTCTCTGCTAAGTAGCCGTTTCAGCGGGAGCCAGTCGCAAAGTGGCTGTGGCAGAGTCCTTGGGAGGCCGCCCCCTGCATCAGCTGTCCTGCGACTCAGCCACTTATTGGATAGTCACTGGTTCACCAAGGCACACCTCCCCACCCCCACCTGCACAACCCCTTCCTTCTTCCTCCAGGGGCTATGCTCCACCCTATTTCGCTGCTCAGGGGCAGGGCTGAGGCATTGCTGACTCACCTCTATCCCCCCCCCCCCCCCGTGAGGACCATCCCTTCTAAAAGAGGGACCAAGACTTGTGTGAGGGCACGATGGGCCCATTCCTTGGCAGTTGACTGATGAGGCCTTTGTGCAGGGTGCGATGGTGGGGACAAGAGATACTCACAAGCCTGGCAGAGACCACCTCTGGCTGGATTCCTCTCCTCCTGGGTGGCCGATGAAGGTGGCTTAGCCTGAACATCTCTTTCTCTTTTTTTAATCTCTCAAGGCAGGAAATCAATAAAATTGCTTGACCCTTGATTTTTTTTTTTTTTTTTTTTTAAATCACACTACAGCTGAGTCGGAAGCAGGCAATCGAGTCGGGCCCCGTGCCTTTATGAGCCCTAGAGTACCTGGTGAGCCAGAGGCAAGGCTCTCTCGGGTAGGGCCATTGCCCCTTTAAGAAGCCTAGCACAGCAGTTGTACTGAGCAGGGGAAACTGACGGAGCTGTGAAAGACGCCACTGCTGGCAGGGAAAGATGATGATCTAAAGGGAAAACAGATGGACTCCTCTCCCTTTTATCCCCTGCCAGTAGCCCTCCCATAGTGCATCTGGGCTGCAGGCCAATCGCTTCATACGCCGGGCCAGTGGCCCAATGCAGACATTACGCTGTCATGCAGTTTAGGGCCCAGAAGAGGCTGCATGGCACAGCGTGGCCACCATGTGCTCTGGGGGAGGGGAAGGAAGAACGAGTCTCCATTCCTCCCTCCTTGCCACGCCCTGCTGTAGCACTCTCTGGACCGCCTGCTGACCAGAGGCCTGGATGGACCAGTGAGTTGCACTTTGCCTTTTTCCACTCCCCCCCCCCCAAGTTTAATATTTAAAGATTATTCGGTGCTATTTAGCTGGATAAGCAGGAATTATGTGGCTAAACAGTGGCTGCTGAATATGCACCTACTTTCAGCAGTCGCCGCTTAGCTGTACAAGTCCTTTATATGGCTATAGGTTTCAAACACAAAAAGTAGGTGTGTAACTTACATGGCTAACTTCTGATATTTGGAATTAACTGGATAAGTATACATGTAAGTTTAGACGAGCCATAGAGCAGGTCTAAACTTAGCTGGGTAGATTTATCTGGCTAAGTGCCGTGCTGCTGAATATACATCGTAACTTAGCCGGACAAGTTCTAACTGGCTATCGGGCCGATACAGAAAAACCCGCGGGATTGCCGGCGAGCACCCTCTCTCCCAATGTGCGCCCAGGCCACTCTCCTGGGCGCGCGATTCAGTAAGAAAAAATATGCTAATCTGGGCCCACGGTAAAAGGAGGCGCTAGGGTCCCTAGCGCCTCCTTTTTGTCAGAAGCGGCGGCTGTCAGCGGGTTTGACAGCCAACGCTCAGTTTTACCAGGGTCAGTTCTCGAACCCGCTGACAGCCACGGGTTCGGAAAACAGACACTGGCAAAATTGAGCGTCCGTCTTCCTACCCGCGGGCAGATTTAAATTTTGTTTTTTAAATTTTTATTTTTTTTTTACTTTTGGGGCCTCCGACTTAATATCACTATGATATTAAATTGGAGGGTGTACAGAAAAGCAGTTTTTTTCTGCTTTTCTGTACACTTTCCTGGTGCCGGCCGAAATTAACTCCTATCTTTGGCAGGCGTTAATTTCTGAAAGTAAAATATGCGGCTTGGCTGCACATTTTACTTTCTGTATCGCGCGGGAATAACTAATAGGCCCATCAACATGCATTTGCATGTTGCGGGCGCTATTAGTTTCGGGGGGTTGGCTGTGTGTTTTCCACACGCTATTACCCCTTACTGTATAAGAGGTAAAAATAGTGCGTCAAAAACGCGCATCCAATCGAGGGCTAACAGTGCGCTCTGCCTGAGCAAACTTTACTGCATCAGGCCGTATGTTACTTATACAGCCGGCTTTGAATATCTACCCCTGGTTAAACAGCAAACCAAGGGCATATCATGAAGATGATGCATTCAAGTTCCAAGGTAGAGGAGGAGTGACTGCTACTACTGTGGGAATACCTTCTGTCAGAAAAGTGGCACTGTGAATTTTAATAATTCAAAATGACAGTCCCTCTAGCTCTTTACCAGCAATACACACTCAGCTGCCCCCACACATGGTTTAAAGCAGGAAACAATTCTAGGTAGTGTTTGAGATAGATGAACTCAAAAACACTAAATCATTTTTACACTATGCTATTTTTCCCCCCTCTCTATTAGCTTGAAAACCCATGAAAAAAAAAATCCTGGATTGTTTCAAATAAGACTCATGGTGCCAGAATCTCGGTTCGGGTTCCAACTGAGCAAAATGAAACTGTTGGGTCAAAAATAATAAATAAATAAAGGACCAATGTAATTATGAAAACATATACAGTAAAAACTAAAAGTGGAAGATGGGAGAATGAAAAGGTTAGTGAAACAGATAAGCATGGGAAAATAAGAGTCGAAGCTTGCTGGGCAGACTGGATGGGCCGATTGGTCTTTTTCTGCCATCATTTCTATGTTTCTATAAGATACTTTTTATGTAGAAATGGTAGCTCTTTCAAGGTGATTATCATAACAATTTTGTTCTGGTCTTTTCCCACAGAACCTCACATCTGAACAGGGTCTCAGAACACACAGCAAGACTCATGAAGCATGCACATGCTCCAATTTTGACTAAAACATGGCAGCTTCCGATATGAGGAGGAGAAACACAATTATGATTATAGTTGCAAGGAAATATGCACTCACATGAAAGAGAACAAGTTTACAACCAGGCTTCCTTTATCCCTAGCTTAGAGCAAGCCTACTTTAGCAGATGGCAGAGGCACATCAGGTTTTATCATCCAAAAGGTAAGAGAGCCAAAGCCAGGATCAGAAGCCCTAGGGCTCAGGAGATTATGAACATCTTGCTCTCTATTGTAACCAGGGAAGTACCATGCCTCATAGTAACTGCTGGTTTGTTTTGTTAAGGCACTCGGATCACTACATCTTTCTTACCTATTAGCAGTACCTCCTTCTCTGATTTTAATGCTCGGTTTTGTTTCTCTGCATCCTTTTGTTTATCTTGATTGACCACGGCAATGCTGAAGCCATTGATTTCCTATAAAGTGTAAATAAAACAGAGTGCTTACTCTTTGGAGGTTTCATTCATTTCAATAAAACAATCCCTGTCCAGTTCTATTGACAAAAACATCACACAGATATACAGTTGACAATACAAAACGTATGGGTATCTAATCTATAACCTGGATATTTTGACACATAGTAATGTAACAGCAACTTCAAAATAAATTAATGTCCAGGTCTTTGGGGTGCGCTAGATGCCAGAAACCTGCCTGCCAGACTGGAGGAGCACAATGCTCAGTAACACAAAGGAAAGTATCTAATTGCTTTCATATAACTGTCATTCTCCTATGACAGCAGAATGATGACTCATACTTGTGGGGGGTCATGTGATCTCTGTTGCACATATTGTTGGTAGGACACTTTCAGAGCTTTCTTTGAAAAGCTTTCAGTATGTGCAGGTGGCTTCCTGTGTGCCCCTGGACCTGCTGTTGATCAGTGGATCACATAAACGGAATAAGAACACCACCCAACGTCAGAGATAGGTAGGTAATGTAACTGTTTTGCTGGCATCAGAGAACGATGGTTACAAACAATTACATTCTCTGATGACAAACAAAAATGTGCCTTTAAATAAAAAATGGAAAAGACAATGCATGAATACCACCAATGGGCACAATATATAAATTCCATGATTTTGATAAAGAGAAGCCTGTTTTGATTTTTTTTCTTATTTTTTGGAACCATAAAACACGGAACATGAAGACAGGAAGACTACACTGGCAACCAACTAAACTTGGCTCTAGGTTGGTAAGAGCAGGGCTCCTCTCCATAAGCCAAATGCATTCAACCTTGCATAAATGTAAAGGATGTTTAATATTTGCATATAATAGTGTACTATGCTGAAAAGCCTTAAAATACATGCTAAACTGGTCTGGCAAGATTTTAATGCATATGTGCTTATAAATGAAGTAGGTATGTAGAGATGCAAAAATTTTGTTTCAGTTTACTTATTTGTTTCATAGGTCACAATCATTCATTTCAGATGAAAATTTTTTTTTCCATTTGTTTTATTCATTCATTCATTGCCATTAAGGTCAATAGGGGAAGCAATGCAGTGTATTTTGGGCTCCCATATTAGCGTTTTCTAATCGTTTCTAATTAAACTTGTGGGTAGACATCATAAATATGACGGATACTCCAACAGACCAAGACTTGTGTCAACGTGACAGTAAAAATGGCATGAATAGCCCAAGGAACTGTAATGGGTCATAACTGCCAGCAATATCAGGCATTTTCACAGACACTGTGAAAGGAGCAAAGCAGCAGAAAAAGTGCCCAGAACATCCCAAGCCTCCAAAAGAGGGGCAAGGGCACCGGCAATGGCAGGAACCCTCTAAGGCAACAGAAGAGGGGCAAAGCAGCACCAAGTGTGGCATGAACAGCTCAAATCACCTTGAAGGGGAGCAAAGCAGCAAAAATGCAGGAAAATCCCCAAGGTGTATTGTTAGGAGCATGGCAGCAAGGCAGGGTGTCAGCAGCATCCCCAAAGTATAGTATCGGGAACAGGGCAGCAGGAAGACCCCCCCCCAAAGGGTAGCATCAGAGGTATGTCAACAAAATCCCCACGGTGTAATGTCAAACGTAGGGCAGCAAAGCTGAATAAAGTCAAGATCCCCAAGGTGCGTGTGTCAGGGGCATGGCAGGCAGATTGGCAACAAGACTGCCCAAGATAGAGCATGGCAGCAAGGCAGAGTGTCATTAAGATCCCTAAGTGTAGTATCAGGGGCATGGCAGCTAGACACATTGGCAGCAAAATCCTCAAGGTGCGTTTAGGCATCCTGCTACTTGCATGGAAATTCAAGGCGGATTGATTTTCAAGAAGAACAATTTTTCCATCAACTTTGGTGCCAGCTTTGAACAATGAGGGCTCATGATGTCCCGTGCCATTGAGAAACAAGTTTCCTGGGCACACTGGTTGGTAGTCAGGAAACAGAATGTTGAGCTTCCTTGGCTAGATATGGCCAGTTCATGGACTTGTGTGCCAAATATGCCAGTAGATCTTTGGCCACATCCTTGATGGACTCTGTCAGATGACATGTCACAGAGATTTCTGCTAGCATCTCCTTTGATGGGGTAAGATGAGGGTCTCTGTTGCCAGTTGCATTAGCGATGGCCTGTGTCAGGAGAGATGGTGCTATGGAGGCAATGTGGCAATGGCATGTTGAGGTGGGGGATAACATGATAGCTGACAGAATGCTACTTGTGCTCACGCTACTCTCTAGGGTGGACACTCTGTCCTGAACTACCTCCCTACTGCACATCTGCCGCTCCTGTTCACTCACTCTAGCTGCCAGTATCTCTTTCATGTAAGTAAGTGGGATGAGAGTGTGATTGCCTTTCACCCATAGTTCACAAACCATGGCAAGCATGTAAGTACTGTTTTCTGTCAGAGGTTTCAGACTCTTTTTGCACCTGCTGCTGCAAGGATTCCAAAAACTGCATCAATTCTGCTCTCTTTCCTTCTTGCTCACGGAAACCCTCTAACTCTCCTCCTGAATATTTACTATGGGAATGATCCCACCAGTGGTGGCACTTGTGGACCTCAGATCCTCCCATGGTATCTCTAAATGGCTTCAGGACTTGTATCAGCTGCCTCATCACTACCCATTACGTGATGCCCCAGGGGGTGATCCAAATCTATCTCTGTAATCCAGAGACAGATCATGAGGGGGTGTCTGCTGTTCTACTAAACTCTGCAGCATCATATAGGTGGAATTCCAGTGGGTGCCAACATCTTGAATCAGTCACTTTTGGGGAATCTCAAATTCTTCCTGCTTCTCACAGAGAAGCTGCCCACCCTTCATGCTAAGACGAAAATGCCCCATTATTTTCCTGCACCTCTCTAAGAGGTCCTTCAGGACTGGAATCCCTTGTTCCTTGGGCCCCAGGGCATCCCGCATAGCCGGGTGCAATAAATGTGTAAAGAAATTGATTCCCCGATAGCCCCATTTTCCATCTCTAATGTAAAAAAAAAAACCAAAAACCTAAATAAATACTCTTGTCTCTCTGGATTAGCTGCCAGCCCTTCAGCATCTTTCTTATGGCTGTTAGGATATTGTACGAGGTATGAGTGGAATCCATCACTTGGATATGCAGCACAGCCCACCTGTACCCTGATGATTGGTCCTAGCTAGAGTTGCTGCCTCTGCCTTGGCCACCTCCTATCAATGTGCAGTCATGGAGATAGGCATGTACAGTGTTCTGGCTTGTCTAGATGTCATTGGTGAAATGCACACTACTCCCCTCTGCCTTGGACAGCTGTGTCTGCATGTGACTACAGCATTGATAGTACAGGGTGGGGTTTACTACATGTTAGAGATGTGAATCGTGTCCTCGATCGTCTTAATGATCGATTTCGGCTGGGAGGGGGAGGGAATCGTATTGTTGCCGTTTGGGGGGGTAAAATATCGTGAAAAATCGTGAAAAATCGAAAAAACGTAAAATCGCAAAACCGGCACATTAAAACCCCCTAAAACCCACCCCCGACCCTTTAAATTAAATCCCCCACCCTCCCGAACCCCCCCCCAAATGACTTAAATAACCTGCGGGTCCAGCGGCGGTCCGGAACGGCAGCGGTCCGGAACGGGCTCCTGCTACTGAATCTTGTTGTCTTCAGCCGGCGCCATTTTCCAAAATGGCGCCAAAAAATGGCGGCGGCCATAGACGAACACGATTGGACGGCAGGAGGTCCTTCCGGACCCCCGCTGGACTTTTGGCAAGTCTTGTGGGGGTCAGGAGGCCCCCCCCCAAGCTGGCCAAAAGTTCCTGGAGGTCCAGCGGGGGTCAGGGAGCGATTTCCCGCCGCGAATCGTTTTCGTACGGAAAATGGCGCCGGCAGGAGATCGACTGCAGGAGGTCGTTCAGCGAGGGTTCCGGCGCCTCGCTGAACGACCTCCTGCAGTCGATCTCCTGCCGGCGCCATTTTCCGTACGAAAACGATTCGTGGCGGGAAATCGCTCCCTGACCCCCGCTGGACCTCCAGGAACTTTTGGCCAGCTTGGGGGGGGCCTCCTGACCCCCACAAGACTTGCCAAAAGTCCAGCGGGGGTCCGGAAGGACCTCCTGCCGTCCAATCGTGTTCGTCTATGGCCGCCGCCATTTTTCGGCGCCATTTTGGAAAATGGCGCCGGCTGAAGACAACAAGATTCAGTAGCAGGAGCCCGTTCCGGACCGCTGCCGTTCCGGACCGCCGCTGGACCCGCAGGTTATTTAAGTCATTTGGGGGGGGGTTCGGGAGGGTGGGGGATTTAATTTAAAGGGTCGGGGGTGGGTTTTAGGGGGTTTTAGTGTGCCGGCTCACGATTCTAACGATTTATAACGATAAATCATTAGAATCTCTATTGTATTGTGTTCCATAACGGTTTAAGACGATATTAAAATTATCGGACGATAATTTTAATCGTCCTAAAACGATTCACATCCCTACTACATGTAGTCCTAGAGGGCACTTTGTAAATGGGGGGGGGGGGGGGGTTTAAGAGGTGTAGCAGATACTTAAAGACCAGGTCTCCACTATCTGCAGGGGCTGGTCATCCAGGGCAATCATTTCCCCAACACATCCCACCGCTCCTTTGGATTTTGCTTGCCTCATACCCTAGGACAGTGATACAGAACACTACCTCATTTCCTCCTTGGTGGTTTGCTGCTGCTGCAGACGCATGGCACGGGACTGCTGGCCTGTTACTTCACTGGTAGAAAGGGCCATGGGGTCATCTTGGGGGAAAGTCTTCCCTCTTTCAATCCTTTTGTTATAGCTTCAGCAGATAGGGTTCCCAGGCTAGTACTGTCACTCTCCCCTAAATCTAATGCTTGCAGATGGTGTTTCAATATGTGATGCTGCATACCAGCATTTTTCAAATGCTCCAAGACCTTCCCTCCACTGATGGCTTTACTGCAGTAAATACGCTAAGCAAAACATAGGTCTGCCCTCAGTGATTCCAGACCAGGGATGTTGTCATGATCTCCTCTCTATATCCTTGGGGACTGCTGCTCCTGGCACTGGAGGTTCAGAGTGGACCGTGAGGTAAAAGTCCAGAGGAATCACTCATGCTCTCAACCTGCACTGCCTGCTCTTTCTCCACACTGTTAGTATCATCTACCTCATCAATCTTCTCACTGGAGGCAAAGATGCTACTGACTAGAGTTCTCAAATTCTCTTTGTTTTCTAGCTCTTTAATATCTTCTGATTCAGGGAATCGGAAATGATTCTTTCTCAGAATCAGTTCTTGAAAATACTTCCTCCAATATCTCAGAAGCAGTAATCATGGAGGAATGTGCTGCTGGTTTGGGATTTTGCACTTCTGCTGTCCCTGGACTTGCCCCTGTCCTCGCTAGCCTTATATGGCTTTCCTATATTTGCCCCTGCTCAAAAGCAAGAGGGAGAGAAACAGGTGGCAGTGGCACATGCTCTCCCAATTTTAATTTCTTATGACTTGAGCTTGCTTCATAGAAACATAATGGCAGAAAAAGACCATATGGAATTTATAAAGCCAATTAATTTAGCTTTATAATTCCTATCATTTCCTTAGATATCTCCTGTATTTATCCCAAATGTTTTTGAATTCATATACTATTTTTGTCTCTACCACCTCCACTGGGAGGCTGTTCCCTGCATCCACCACCCTCTCTGTAATGAAATATTTTCTAAGATTACTCCTGAGTCTACACTCTTTCATTATAATTCCATGACCTCCTGGCTTTCTGCATCTGCTGATTAACTCCTTCTGAACACACAAAAAAACCTGTTTGATAGGGAAAAAAAAAGTCTTTTAAGTTTAAGAACATTAGAAGTTGCCTTACTGGGTCAGACCAAAGGTCCATCAAGTCCAGCATTCTGTTTCCAATAGTGGCCAATCCAGGTTACAAGTACCTGGCAAGTACCCAAACATTAAATACATCACATGCTACTGATGCTAGTAATAAGTAGTGGCTATTCCCTAAGTCAACATGATCATAAGAAATCAACCAAGCATCAAAATCTTCAAAAAAGACCTGAAAACCTGGCTTTTCACTAGAGCCTACTCAAACTCACTCAATCAACAAAACCACCAACCAACCACGCAACCCAACACCAAGAAAAAGACTCCATCCCTCAATCAATTAAATAACTGCCACCATTTGAACACCTAAGACAATGTGCAACTACCTCACTTACTACCCCACTTACGACCTCACTTACTACCCCAAGCCTATATGCAACAACAGTTTTCATTTTATAAGTATCAACATTACCACATGTATGAACATTGCTGTGATAGTAGATGGTTAATATGTAATAACTATTGTATATGTATTCAACTAACAATCAAACCCCAAAACCTTCCTTCTTGATGACGTTTTGCTACATTGATTTTTGTAACCAAGATTATTTCACGAGCACTATAAACCGTTCTGATGACGAAACTGAATGACAGTATACAAAACACGTAAAACAAACAAACAAATAAATAAATAAATAAATAATTGCAGTTCATGGATTTCTTCCCCAGGAACTTATCCAAACCTTTTTTAAACCCAGCTACACTGATTGCTTAACCACATCCTCTGGCAATGAATTCCAGAGCATAATTGTGTGTTGAGTGGAAAATATTTTTCTCCAATTTATTTTAAATGTGCTACTTGCTAACTTCATGGAGCCCCCTAGTCCTTGTATTATCCGAAAAACTAAATAACCCATTCACATTTACCCATTCAAGTCCTGTCATGATTTTATAGACCTCTATCATATCCCCCCTCACCATCTTTTCTCCAAGATGAACAGCCCTAACCTCTTTAGCCTTTCTTTATAGGAGCAGGACTCCAATCTTTTACCTCTGCTAGTACTGCTTGTACTTCTGACAAGCTGGGTTAGCTCTGCAGTAGCACCTAATCCTTTCCCATATCATTATTCTGCCCATTGCTGTTCCCTCCAGTCCTCATTGCTTGCAGTAGCATGATGGAACTGGAAGTGGCTACTGGGGTTTTGATGTCTCAATGAGATGTTTATGGTCATATTACATTACTAGCTTCCCTTCATTGGTTGCTGATCCACTCAAGAACTGAATATAAAGTATTAACGTTAATTCACAAATTAATCAATAACCCTGATATTCCATGGTTTGAAGCAATTCTTCGAATGTAAACTCCATCATGAACATCACACTCAGCAAATAAAGGATGATTCAACATTTCCAAAGTACATCAGGCCCATTTGGAAAGATCTGTGATTGAGCATTCTGTGTCCGGCCCTATTATCTGGAATGCTATGCCTGAGTATTTAAGAACATTGTCAGATAACAAGGCATTTTTAAAAAACTTTAAAAACATGGCTATTTCAACTAGAGATGTGAATCGGAACCGGAATCGGTTCGGATTCTGGTTCCGATTCACATCGTTTGTTTTTTTTGTCTGGCCCGATCGGGTTTTTTTTTAATCAGCTGCACCCGAGCCGATAAACAAAAAACCCACCCTGACCCTTTAGAACTAATCCCTTAGCTTTCCCCACCCTCCCGACTCCCCCAAAAACCTTTTACAGGTACCTGGTGGTCCAGTGGGGGTCCCGGGAGCGATCTCCCGCTCTCGGGCCGTCAGCTGCCACTAATAAAAATGGCGCCAATGGCCTTTGCCCTTACCATGTGTCAGGGTATCCGTGCCATTGGCCGGCCCCTGTCACATGGTAGGAGCACTGGATGGCCCACGCCATTTTTAAAGATGGCTTTTCTGTTTTCTCTCTGCCAGTCAAGCATTGTACTGTGCAGTCAGAAACAAAAATCCCTGCTGTTTCTTTGTTCACTGGCACTGCTTTTCTATCTCCTAGAGACGAGGAATTGTATGGGAACAGAGTCAGAATAAAAAGCAGTAAGTTTGGAGGAAGAGAGAAGATGGTGGACAGTTTCCTCCACTGTGAGTTCAGAAAAGGAGGAAAAAGTGGAAGAGACTGGAAAAAGGGTAGAGGAAAGAAGTGGAGCAAAGGGCGGTAAAGGACATCTAGGCATCAAAATAAGAGGGAACGAAGATGAAACAAAGGATTGTGAAGAGAAACATCATCGGTGTGTTGTAATATGACTAAGAATAATAGAAGCACAAAGCTAGAGACCTTCCAATACAAGGGCCCTTGGAATATGCTCGGAATATTTTTAGCTGAGGAGAATCTCAAACCAAGACTTCCATCAGAGAACAATTGCTAAATCTTTTGTGCAAACTGTGAAAAGAAAAAGATGAAGATGGTTTGGACATAAGTGTAGAATAGTACATGATGTACTGAACAGAAGACCAAAAGTATAAAAGAGAATGCTCCAAGGAGACACGGTGAAGAACAGTTGAGAAAGAGATGAAGGTTTGTGGATTGTATGAGATATGATCAACAGTAGTGGTATTCTCTTGTGCCATTTACAGCTAAAGATGATTGAATGAATGATTAAAGGACAAAACTGCAATCTTTTAGAAATTAGTGAAGCAATACTGCCATAAAAAAAAGTGGCGTTACGCATACAAATATAACATATTATCATAGCAATTTTCAAAAGACATTTACAGGAGTAAAGTGCACTTACACATGAATATCCTATGGACAATTCAATTCAATTTGTTCATTTACACATGTAAAACCCATTTTTAAGCCTGTGAATGCTTTGGAAAATTAGGCCCTACATGAGAATTAATATTTTCTGGTTTGTGCTAAAGCTACTAAATTATTCAATTTGATTTATTTTGTACAAATACAGTTTGTAAATTCTTTTTATGATGGCACTCCTAATCCCGTTTTCTGCAGTTTATTTTTCAGTAAGACAAGTTATTTTCTCAGTCTCTAAAAATACTGCACAGTTATTTTCACCTGCTGAGCTTGAGTTACAACAAGTGGCAAAACGAAAATATACACTGCAAATTATCTAAGCTTTTATGTTATCAGACTACATGTAATCTTTATGCTTGATATACTGTATTTGTAAAAGTCCTTTAGTTTGCATCAAACGATTTAAAAAAACAACAAAACTTGGCTATTCAGGATGAATTGGCTGCATATCTTAGCCCTGTTGTTCATAAAAAAACATTTATTATCATCACCATTGCTACTCTGATACCTCACACTCAGAGGTGGAGAAGGAGAACCTGTAAGTGGATTTATGTGCACTAGGACATACCTGCATAACATTTACAGGACAATGATGATATCACCTTCCTCAATCCCTGCCCATTCCCAGCACTCTCATCCCCCTTCCTCTGTTCGTGTTAGGATTTTGCCTGCTACGTAACCTCATGCTTCACTGCTGCCTCCTGTTATGACACCTCCTCACCAGCAGAGGACTCTTACAAACTCTGCTCTCAGCTACCAGAAACAGCTCCTCAGTGACAATCTGGATCAGCCTGTGGTGCAGCCTTCTCTCCACTAGGAATCTTCAATAGGTTTAGCTTCCAGAACTTGCCAGGCTCCTCCTTTCTCCTGCACCACACCCAGCCCCAGCTCTATTAAGACTTGCCTTGTCAGAACCTCCTTGCTGATTCATTGAGTTACTCTTGGCTCTTTGTCCTGGCCTCTGTTCCTTGCTCTGTGGCCTACAGACCTTCCTTCTTTACCTTGCCTTGCCTTGTGGCCTTAGGACCTTCTTGCTCTCAGCCTTGCCTTGTGGCCTTAGGGCCTTCTTGCTCTCAGCCTTGCCTTATGGCCTTAGGGTCTTCTTGCTTTCTGCCTTGCCTTGTGGCCTAAGGGCCTTCTCACTATTTACCTTGCCTTGTGGTCTAGTTGCCTATACACGCTTTGCCTTGCCTAGCCCTATGGCTTTCGGGCCTCCTGCTTAGCTCTGTGGCCTTCAGGCCTTTTCTGTTATCTGTCTTGTCCAGTCCTTGTCATGTCTGTGTCTTGTCCTGTCCTGTCCTAGCTTGGTCCGCCCCTCATATCCAGCTCTTGCCTACAGCCCTGTATGCCTTCATATCCAGCCCTTGCCTGCAGTCCTTGGCTCCATCCCTGTATTTCCTTGTATTTAGCTGGCACAATAACACACACATATATTGATCAATTGTCCTAGACAATCATTCCTCATTCACATCACATCTAAATTCTCTTTAGTGTTATGCATTTATAGCATGTATAAATACCAACATAAAGCTTTGCCAAAATATATACAGAGCACTTGTAATGAAACAATAAAACACTTGCAATAGAGTTGAACTTCAAGAAAGATACTTTGTGAATTGCAAATGAATTACATGAAAGACAATTTCATTAAAAAGGGGATAGAGTTGAACCACGATTCACAAGCAAGGATACTTTGTAATCGTTTCACAGGAATGTTGTGTAGAGTCCCGTGCATATTTTTATCACTTCATATAGGTGGTCTTTTTCTGTCATCATTTACCATGTTACTATTGTTTTATTTTTTTGTTCCATATAAAGAGGCATTAATCTCTTCAGTGGACTATAATCCTCATTTTCTGTAGTTAGCTTCTACTCAGTTTCAGCATGGCAGGACTCTGTATCTTTTATTTGTAGGCAGAAGATACCGAAGAGACTAATGCCTCTTTATATGGAACCAAAAAAAAAAAAAAATAGAATGATAGTAACATAGTAAATGATGACAGAAAAAGACCCAAGTGGTCCATCCAGTCTGTTTAGCAAGCTTTATTTATGTATTCTTTTAATTAATTTATTTTTATTCTGGTAAGTATAGTAACTGCCACGTCATACAGGTTACCCCTTATCTTCAGTTCCATCCTTTAGCCACTATGGATCCTCTGTGTTTATCCCATGCCCTTTTGAATTCCATGTTCTATTGTTCTATTGTAATGGCCTAAAGAACAACTCCATTAAAAACACACCCTGTGCTAAATATAAAATCACAGAAGAGTCTGCATAATATTGATAACAGAAAAGTAAACATTAATACCAAGGATTCCAGTACATGAGGTAAAGGCAAACAGAATGATGTTCTATTGTAGTGGCCTTAGAAACAACTCTATTACAAACACAGCCAGTGCTAGATAACAGAAGAGAGATCCCTTGTGCTATACATACCTGACATTTATAGCAATGAGGAGTGCAGCTTGTTGGAAGCATTATGCTTCAAAGCTTGTACATGTCTGCTAGCATATCTCAGGTATTACAAACCCTACAGGGCCTTTCACGTGAAACTGGCCACACAGCAGGGATTTCATAGCATTAGCAACATGAATCTTGTATTTGCTGCCAGAGATAGAAGGATCATCTTTATTATAGAACATATTTTCAAAATAGGAAGGCATGATGCTATACCTTAACATATGGGTGGATGGAGTACTTGCTGATATCACTACTAACATCTTAAGTATTACTGTTTGCTTTTCTGTTATCATTGTGTGAAAGAATGGCAACAGTATTCTGTAAAAAAAAAAAAAAATCCCCAATTATTGTACCTTGCTAAGTATTTGTGTAGAGATCCCTTGGATCCCTATTAGGAACAGGTTTCGGAGCAAACCACTTTTGTTTTGGGAGGAATAACAATAGTGTGGGTGTCCAGCTCCGCCATGTGGATGAGAGTAAATGGTGTATTTCTCTGCTATATAAGCTCTGACAGCCATCTTAGGGTATGGATTTTTCTGTTTTCTTCCAAGAGGCATGCTTTAGCTGTCCCCTAACGTTTCTGTTGTTTAAGTTTTAATGCCTCCATGGAACTTATTATTTTTGGATGGGAGTTTCTGTCTACCCTCCCTACCCTCTTTTTCTATTTTTTCAATTGACTATTCGATTTCTGAGTACCCATTAACTAGGGACTCAATTTAGCTTTTTTTTTTTTTTTTTGCTACTCTAACATTAAAGGGAGAGGTTGCTTTTTTTTTTTTTTTTTTTTACAAGGAACCTGTGGATCATCAGTATCCAAAGGAGAAGGAAAGGGGAAAGAAGGGAGTTGGGATGGACCCATGAATATCTTCTGGAGATATGGAGGAGTAACTGATCCTGGAAGAGAGAAGAGGAGTACACTTGGCGCCATTCAGGTACTGTGAGGAAACTAAGGAGTTCAGAGGAGAAAACCACATGGAGAGGTACCCATAATGGAGTGATGCTTCCCTGACCATTTTAGAAGAGCTGTAGTGTATCCAGTTTTGAAGAACCATTCTAACTCTCTGAACAGGGCTGATCCTAGTAGTTTCCGCCCCATTTCTATTTTTACTGCCAGTGGGGAAAATTACTGAGAAGCTAGTGTTGAATCACTTGATGACTTATTTAGATGATAATAAGATCCTGAATGATAGGCAGAGTGGTTTCTGTTGCGCCATAGTACTGAGACTGTATTAGTTCCAGTGGCGGGCTAAGTTCTTCGGGATTTGAATAAGAATCAAGGGGTGATTGCTGTCTTTTTAGACATATTATCAGCGTTTGATTCAATATCTCAGCCTATATTGCTATACTGATTAGCAGAAATTGGGATTGGGGGAACAGTAGAGAAATGGTTTTCCTCATATCTGAAGGGTTGTTTTTAACAGGTACAATCTGGCAAAGATGTCTCTGACTGGTCACTACTACAATGTGGCATCTTGCAAGGGTCTTGTTTATCTGCCATATTGTTTAATATGTTTTTACTTCCTTTGAGTAATTTATTAGAAAGGATGAATGTGATTTTTTATTTATATACAGATAACGTGCAATTATTGTTTCCGGTGATGTGTGGCTTACAGGTGACTATTTTACAGGTTAATCAGAGCACACATGAAGGATGAAGCAGAATGGCTTACTTACTGGTGAATGTCAGGAAAACTGAGATTTACCAGTTTCTCGTATGGATGATTTAACCTCTTCTATTTCTTGTCAGGCTGGGGGAATGAACGTTTTGGCAGTAGAGATTGTTTGTGATCTAGGGGTTTTGCTAAATACTGGTTTTACTATGCAGCCACAACTACAGGCTGTTGTTTGGAGAGGCTTTTTTTTTAGAAAGTTGTGGAGATTGTGATTTGTTCTAAATAGAAATGTTTTTAGGGTCATGATGCAGGCATCTGTATTATCTTGCTCGGATTATACGACTTCCTAAATGTTATTTAAGGGCATTGCAGATCCTGATGAATGCTGCGGCCTGGGTGATTTCAGGCTGCTCTTTATCTTCTCATATTTCACCTGTATTACAAGAATTACATTGGCTCCCATTAGAGTTCCAAATCAAGTTTAAGATTTTGTCATTAGTTCATCGTGTTCTTTATGGTGAATGTCCTGCTTATTTGAAACAATTGGTGAGCCTGGATTGCCCTTAACGACCTTTGCATATTTTATACAACAGCTGTTGACTATTCCTAGTGTTAAAGATGCATGACTGCAGCAAACTTCTAATCGAGCTTTTTCCTACATTGTGCCAACACTGTGGAATAACATTCCTTCAGAAATGCGCTGAATGAGTAATTATAAAAGTTTTAGGAGAGTGTTAAAAACTCACCTGTTTAGAGAAGCTTTTAAATGAAGTGTTATGTTTTGTGTTTTAATCTGTTTTTATGTGATATCTTGTTCTAAAGTTTATTATTTCGTAATCCGCCTCGAACAATGTTTTGATAAGAATGCGGAACAACATTTTGTAAATAAAATATGGAGATAAATCTCTGTGCAAAATGGATTTCACCTACATTGGGAGGGAAGTATAAAGCTTGCCCTAAACCAGTGGGATGGGAGAAACATCAGAATAAGACTGAATCAATTGGCTTTACCATCTAAACCTTAAGCATTTCACAAATTTATTTAAAGCATTTGTACCATCAAGAATGTGAACTAAATGGCTGTAATGAACATTTTCATCATTTCCCTCTACATCAGAAAAAGTACTGTTGGAAACCAAAGCTTCCAGTATGCTTTTTGCTGCAAAGTGACTTGAGCACTTATCTGTGCTGTATACAATAACAGTAAAATGGGAATTCAATGTTTCCAAAGTAAAGGTTTTTGAAAGTTATCTTTCCCCCTGCTCAGGGAACCCAGATGTTTAAGACCCTTTCACAGAATGGAAAGAATACCACCTGAAACTGTATTTGAGATATGGCCTCTGGTCCCATTATCCCGGGTACGATAGCACAGGAGTTGCATTTGTATTAGCAAAGGGGGAATAAAGAGCCTCGATGCATTCAAACTCTTGTCTGCAACAGGAAAAAAACCTCTCCACTAATCAACAAATCCTGCACATTTCTCCAATGGTGTTTCTGTGCCTTATGCTGTATTTTCTTATCTTATTGCCCGTTTCTATATGAGGGAACTGTATGTGTTTTTGTTAAGAGCACGCTTTTCATCCCAGGGGTAATCTATGTGCAATGCGTTGTTGCACTTACGTCAAGAAATACCAAATAACAGCAGAACAGACCTAGCACATTGTCAGTGTTAGCTACAACTTTGTTGGGGGAGCCATGCAACCATCCACGAAACAACCTAGAAAATGCTTCCATACTGTGTTGCATACGTTTCTTCATTTCTTTGCATGACTTAATCCCTTCTTAGATTATTTCCTAGCATGATACTTTCCCTTACAGCTGGGAAATGGGGAGGAGGAGGGAAGAAGTCAGAGCAGCAGGGAAGCGGGCTTCAAATCCAGGTGGCGCTCTTTATGACCTTGTGTAAGTAACTTCACCATCCATTGCCTCAGATACAAGTTTAGGGCCCGATTTACTAAGTTTTTTCCCCCTATTCTGTGTCTATGGGGGGGGGGGGGGGGGAACCCCTAGTGAATCAGGCCCTACTATTGTAAGCCCTCTGGGGACACGGAAATACCAACTACACCTGCGTGTAACTCACCTTGAGCCACCAATGAAAAGGGGTAAGCTAAATCCAAATAAATATATGAATAAAAGTCATAGGAGGCATTGTCTGTTTGTTACAAGGTACTCAGAGATAAAGCAGTCTGGTGACATAGTGTAACCCTTGGCGTGAAACTCATTATTGGCCACCAATACAGAAAGCAGCAAACAGACAAGGATGGATGCCCAATCATGGAGTTATTATAAATCTTGTTAACGTTAACTTTCAGGTTTAAAATCAAAAGGAAAAAAGTTTCAAGGCTTGGATTCTGTAATGACACTTAACAGTGCTGGCATCAGTACTGTGCAGCTAAACTATGGCTACAGCAATAAGGCGAAAGACAGCCAATTGGGCAGAAGGAAGAAGAAAACACTGCGCATATTATTTTATAATCACATCTTTAAAACAAAGCCTGTGCAATGCAATTCATATCTCATCAGGCCGCCACTTAGCCAAAACTTCTTTGTTAGGCCTCCAGTCAGACACTGGTTTGAGTGAATAAAAATAATGAATCCTTTTGGTATCGCATGAAAGCATCAGTGGCATTTTATGATAAGTATTAATGCTGGATTTTTATTGCTACAGCATTAGTCATAATGAACTCATTACAGAGCTTTATAAATGTAAGTTGCTCTCAAAGGCAGAATATCATGCTTTAGTTTCATTAAACAGATATTTATAAACATAAGTTTCACAATATGAGAGGAAGCATGCCTAGAAGGTGGCAAGTTCATAAACAGAAAGCGTTCGTGCAACTGGTGAAAATCCTAGCAGACTGAGGGAAAAAAGAACAGAGTATTAAACAGGAACCCATTAATTCAAAGACAAGGGGATCCCTTGGTTTGGACTCACACAAGAGCTTTGATAAAATCACAAAAAACTCTCCATATCATAAAATCACGCCAAATTATAATGTAAGTTACTTACAGGTCTATAATATTCAGCAAAGCAAAATATAGTGACTTGCCCAAGGCCGCACAGTCAGTGCTACATGGAATGTCGAACTTTTGTCCCCATATTTCTTCTCCGACATGGTACAATGCTTTCATCACTAAACTAGACTCATTCCACGAAATTAATTTTACTGTTTTCTCCTGTAAATGCTATAAGCTTTGAACTGCTTAGGTTTTTTTTTTTATAAACAATATAGTTACAGAGCTGATAGCTTCCTTGTAGTGTAAGAATATGTCTCTTGATTTTCCCAGTGGCCATTTTGTAATCCAGGAGTACTTAAACTGATCTTTGGGGTCTCCCCAGCCAGTCAGATTTTCAGGATATCTCTAATGAATATGCAAGAGATTTATTTGCATGCACTACCTCCTATCTATGCAAATATTTATCATGCATTTTCATTAGGAATATCCTGAAAACCTGACTGGCTGGGGAGGGAAGACCAATTTCAGCACACCTTTTGAGGTCACTTGCAGCTTATCCCTCATTTAACATTCTCACCCAAGGAGTATGGAAAGTATTTTTAAACTATAAAAGGAAATTATCTTCTATTCTCTTGAAATTCTTTAAAAATATTTTTGTAAGCAGTTTCAAATAAAAAGAAGATGGCTGCTGCACAGTTCTTCTGGCAACCAGACTCACAAGCTGAAAACCACTGGCATAAACAGAGCCCATGTAGCAAGAAATCATGCTGAAGGCCTTCTGAAAAAAAAAATGATGGGCCAATACACTGTCCGAGGTAGATTAAGGGCTTACATGACAGGTAACTCTGAAAAGCTATTCACAAATGTATTAAATTAGCAGAGCTGGCAAGGGACCCAGTTCAAAGGTGGAGATTTTAGGCCAGTCCAGGATTTTTGAGAGCTCCATCCTGATCGTTTCTTGCAGTGATGATTTCAAGTGGAAGAAGCAGAGATTATAAATACCACAATGCACTGGGATGCAAGTCCCAAGACCTGGGCTGGTCAAAAGTCTCCCTCCTTGAACTGAGTCACTTGGTATCTCTGAGTCAGCTCAATAAAACGTTTGTTGACTTTTATTTCTACTTCTATTGTAAATCACAGAAATGTGAGTTGTTTCTAAATCAGACTTCAAGATGCTGATAGTCAAAAAAACCTTAGCCGGATAAATGACACTGTTGAATATCCAGCTACAGTCAGGGGGGTGCCGTCAAGCAGGAAAAGTTACTTATCCGGCTAAGTTTTTAGCTGGATACCTCAGAGGCAGGGTATGGGTGGATCGAAGAGGAATCGAGTTAGCTGGATAAGTTATCCGGCTAAGTCTGGTTGGGCCACAGGGCTGTCCTAAAATAAGCTGGATAAATTTATCAGTTTATATATTTGTTGATCTTCTGCACAGCTCTTTGAATAAGAATAAATTAATTTTTCAATAAGACATTTTTGTCTGCAGATTAATTTAAGACTGATTAAGCACTCCTCTCCTTGTTATGGACCTTGCCTTAGTGTGTATTGTTTCTCCACTGACTTTTTGGTTAATCATCATATTAAAAAACCCCAAACAATGGGAGTATTCGTATGACAAAGCATCCTGCAGTCGATCTCCTGCCGGCGCCATTTTCCGTACGGAAAACGATTCGCGGCAGGAAATCGCTCCCAGACCCCCGCTGGACCCCCAGGAACTTTTGGCCAGCTTGGGGGGGCCTCCTGACCCCCACAAGACTTGCCAAAAGTCCAGCGGGGGTCTGGAACGACCTCCTGCAGTCGAATCGTGTTGGTCTATGGCCGCCGCCATTTTGCGGCGGCCATTTTGCAAAATGGCGCCGGCTGAAGACAACACGATTCAATAGCAGGAGGCCGTTTCAGACCGCCGCCGTTCCGGACCGCCGCTGGATCCCCAGGTAATTTAAAGCATTTGGGGGGGGGGGGGTTCGGGAGGGTGGGGGATTTAATTTAAAGGGTCAGGGTGGGTTTTAGTGGGTTTTAGTGTGCCGGCTCACAATTTTAACGATTTTCACGATACTTTACCCACCCAAACGGCAACAATACGATTCCCTCCCCCTCCCAGACGAAATCGATCGTTAAGACGATCGAGGACACGATTCACATCTCTATACAGTACATGTGACAGAGAATATTACTTGTTCTCGGCTATGAGTTCCTATACTGCACTTTAGTAAGCAGGAGCAATGATGTGATACAGAACTGTTTCAAACACATTCTTGTGTTTTCTTAGCTTTCTCTATTTCCTCTTAAAGACTACAGTGACACAGAATACTTAGCGATAATTAAAATAGTAACCATCTGCACTAGCAGCGACTACAACAGCAATAACATGAAGGCAGCAATTATAAGGCACTGGGTACTGTAGTGAAAAGACTTTTGTAGTTTATATATGGAACACACTCAGACAGTAACAACCCTATCTAAAAAATACAACTATTAAACCAGGCCCTAAACACTAATACATTTCCTATTGGGAAAACAGAATAAGCCAAGCTACTATAGAGCCCCACACAGAAATAATTGTAAAGCTATACTAAAAATGTTACAGAATAACATCCAACAATTAAAAACTCATAACAATTATTAAAACATGTCCAAATATCAATAAAATATTTTAAAACAGCAGACATCGCATAATACCCAATAATTAAAATGGCAGTCAATCAAGAAAAATAAAATTAAAAAGCCACTTTTACTTACCCTCTCCAGCAACTCTCCTACTCCTTTCCCTTCCAGGCCAATAGCACTCACCAGAAGCAGCAAGAGCTGCTGAAGCTCTGTCCTCACAGTCCTCTTCCTTAGCGCCCACAATCAGTCACTCACACACACCCACCCAATTAGACCCCATGACCAGTCTCAGTCTCTCTCACACCAGTCATCTTCCTGACCAGTCTCTCTCAATCACACACAAATGCTCTTGCACCCATTCATACCAGCTCTCACCCAGGCACCCATTCACACCCATACACACAAGCTCTCACCCAGGCAAACCCCCACACACAAGCACTCACCCAGGTGCCCATTCACACCCTCAGACACAAACTCTCACCCAGGTACCCATTCACACCCACAGACACAAGTTCTCACCCAGGCACCCATTCACACCCATACATACAAGCCCTCACCGCCAAACCTCTTCTTCCTTTGCTGCAGGGATGGGCTCCAGTTCCGCCAAGGCTTTACTCCGGTGGGCCTTCTTTTTCATCGCCACGAGGATGGGCTCCCGCGGTGGCCTTGCTTGGTCGGGGTCGGGTTTCCTCTTTGCCACCAGGGGGATGAGCTCCCGTGGTGGCCTTGCTTGGTTGGGGTCGGGTTTCCTCTTCGCCACCTTGGGAATGAACTCCTGTGGCAGCCTTGCTTGGTCGGGGTTGGGTTTCCTCTTCTCTGCCACAGGGATGAGCTCCCGTGGTGGCCTTGCTTCATTGGGGTTCGACACTGCCAATCCTCCCACCCCACCCCCAGGCTATGCAATGACTCTTCTTCACTGGCCAATCAGAGGCTTCCTCCCTTCTTCCTACTCCCACTGGCAGGTAGAAGGGAGGAGGCTTCCGATTGGCCTGCACGGAGGTAGGAAGAATGAAGGAGGCTTCCCATTGGGCAGTGGGGGCAGGAAAAACAGGAGGCTTCTTATTGGCCTGCGGGGCTGGAAAAAGGGAGAAGGGAAGTACAACCAGGGCATTTGGACACTGGGAGCCGTGACCGGTTGAGAATCGCTGATTTAGAGGTCAATATTCAAAGGCATTTATCCGGATAACTTTTGAGTTATCCAGATAAATATTGACTTTGAATATCATTGGAACTTATCTAGATAAAATTTATCCAGATAACTTGTAGGAATTTTGGGGATGCTCCAGGGTGATATTGAGTTAGCTGAATAAGTTAATCCACTAACTAAAGACATAGCAAATAGCAGAGTTAAATTTATACTGGAACTTGTTCCCAGATAACTTTAACCTTAACTGGTTATAATCAATGAATATAACTTGTTAAGCATTGATTTCCCTGAAAAGAAAACAAGCAGACCTGCCAACCTGATCCTCAACCCCCCGTACTCCAGTGCAACAAATGTCAGCCCCACCAACCAATTCCATCTCTCTTCCCCCTCACCCTGAGTAGCCCACAATATTTACAAATCGTTGTGCTCCTATAAGTCCAAAAAGCTTCCCTCCCCTTCCCTCAGAATTAAACAGAATTAAAACTGAAGGTCCCCTGCAGCAGCTCCCTTTCTCCTCCAGCAACCAAACTCTAACCCTCCTGCCCAACCCAGTACCTCTCAAACCCCTTAACTGTGACCAGGAGCTTAGGACAACACCAAGTTCAGGTTTGCAGTCATTTGAGAAGGTTTGCACAGATAACTTTGAGGATATTCAGCATCAAGTTTATCCCACTGAATATCCATGATAACTAATTATACTGAAGTTAGACATTTTTTCTGAAAATTGATCTCTTTGTGTATGCTAAAACCATTTAACAGGCATTAAAGTGAAAAAACAAACAAACAAACAAACAAGAAACAAACTTCCCCAACAAAAGAAATAAGGAAACAAAAAACTTGTTTCTGTTCACCCCTAGAAAAGTGAGCTATTTGAAAATTATCCCTTATATTAGTATAAAACATGTAAGAGTTTTAACAATGGAAAATTGAGATAATCCTTGACTTGGATATATTTTTAGCTACTACACTTCTAAACATATTTACATGACAAATATTAGGCCAATGAAAAAAGTTTGAGCACAGTAGTACCTACATCTGTGCGACAGTCTTGGCCATTGGTCTCT
The DNA here is from genome assembly GCF_901001135.1 of Rhinatrema bivittatum. Taxonomy (NCBI): domain Eukaryota; kingdom Metazoa; phylum Chordata; class Amphibia; order Gymnophiona; family Rhinatrematidae; genus Rhinatrema; species Rhinatrema bivittatum. Next base: position 130,691,031 of record NC_042619.1, on the reverse strand, counting down.
GGTAATCCTCTGGTACCTTTTAACTGCAAATTTGTGAGAGAAAAAAGAAAAACAAGTGAAATGTTACTTTGGTGTCTTAAAGAGGCCAAGTATATGGGAATTTTTAAAAAGCACTCTGTTGAAAACTTCTCAAAGATTTTCTGCCAAGAAAAGAAATGGAGCGTATGATTCTAGTGACATTTTATCAAAATGTGTTGGAAAGAAACATGCTGTGACTTGATCTGAAAAAAAAGATGTTTGGATCATTATTTTTGAAATAAGGTTAACAGATTGTTTGAAGGCAAAAGAGTTCTGTTGAATTGACTCTGAAGGGCAGTGGTGTAATTTGACTTCACATCCCTAGTGGTGTTAATTTAAACGTTTGACTGTTGACATGTTGGTTTTGGGGAAAATTGTGTATTTTCAAATAGCTACTTTTGAATGACACGGTTTTGACTGTTTAAAATTCTATTTCACTCAGTTTTGTCCTTCAAGAAGAGGGAAAATATAATAGATGCTTTTTACCAGTGCATGTGTGTTTTAAAGGGTAGGATTTGCAAATAAAAGCACAAGAAAACCCTACTGAAATTTTTTTTTTAAAAACCATAGCTATTGTCCAGTGTTGGCAATTTCTCTGTGAAAGTTTTTAACATTATGAAAGATCTTATTCCACTGGCTGGAAGCAAGTCACATGGGTATAATCCCCAATCTGTGGTAATTTCTTAAATGACTACTTTTAGAATGAAAAAAATATAAATTACAATTATACAATTGAGGTCATACATTTGTAACATTAGCACTTAAGAGCAGCAGCTTAAGACTGAGAAAGCTACAATACAGATACCCAGAGTCTAACAAAAACACATATTATACTCCACTCACTTCTGAACTTTGGCTCTCTTAAAAGTGAATTTTAAAAGCCCTATGCACGTTAAATAGGGGATGCACGAACAAGTCGGGCTTCCATGCGCCGAGCGGATATTAAAAGCAAGTATTTCCTGCAGCGCGCACATCTTGAAAGTTTTCAAAAAGGGGACGGGGCCTGGGCATTTCAGGCCGTGAACCAAGATGTGCGCGTAAATACTTAACGCGATCCGGCACGCGCCGAGGTCCCCTGCTGCGTAATTTTATTTCTACTACAAATGAAGTTAAAAAATAAAGAAAAATAAGCACATCTGTGGGGGTTTTAAGGATCAGAGCTCACTGTGTGGAGTGAAGGTTATCAAATCAAGGGAGTTTGGAGGCACTCTCTCTTAATTGGGTGAACTGGTAAAAACAGGAATGGTGTCAATGAACACCTCTTTCAAAATTCCCCGATTTGTGTGATAGAAGTGAAATTTGAGCACCCATGTGCACGCCCACTTAAAATTTGGCACACATATGTGCGTGGCCAGGCTATTTTATAACATGCGTACATATATGCGTGCACGTTATAAAACAGCCATGTCCCTGGGCATGGGCCGATGCGTGAGTGTACATTTGCACCCACGTGCCAGTTTGACAGTTACTGTCCCAAATGCTAAAGATGTAATCGCTGGGCTAGTCCTTCCCAGACAGTGGTTCTAGAGGCCATATCTGAAATCACAGTTTTGGGGGTAAACTTCCCTTAATGTTAAATCAATTTAATCTCCAGGATTCCCTGAGCAGGGGAAAGACAAGTCTTCTAGGCCCTTTGTGCATTTGTATTACTTAAATCCCCAGAGCACAGGTTCTGTATATGGCAGTGATAACTGCTTTCACTAAATAGTAAAGAGCACACTGGAGACTGGGATGATTTCCAACAATACTTTTACTGAAATGATGTGCAAAGATGAATTGTTCTTTACAGCTGTATCCTCAGATATAAATGTTACAATCAAGGTTTTGGAATAAATTTGTGACCTCCTTAGTATTTAAATTTCTTAACAGATGTAAAAGCTAAGGGCTAGATTTTTAAAAAATGCACGTGATTTTATAACATGCGTGCGCCGGGGCGCGCATGTTATAATATCAGGGGCGGCACGTGCAAGGGAGGGTCGATTTTGGCAACATTCGATCGGCGACACATCAGGGCCTTCCCCAGTTCCCTCCCAGTCTGCTCCAATTTAGGAGCGGACTGGGAGGGAACTTTCCTACCCCCTACCCTAACCTCCCTTTCCCTTCCCCTTTCCTCCCCACCCTCTAAAACCCATTTTTTAATTTTTATACCTTTTATTTTGCATGTTACCTCAGAGCCCAACCTGCAGTAACTTGCGTGCGCCGGCAGCCGGCAGGTGCTCGAGACTCCGGGACAGCGAGGAATGGCGCTGACCCGGGCTGCCCCGCTCCACCCCCCCCCCCCGGCCCGCCCCTTCACAGAGACCTTGTTCTTGTGCGCGTAACGGGGGTTACACGCGCAGCCGAACCTCTTCTAAAATGCACACAGCGTGCGCAAGGCCCGGCCCTGCGCGTAACCCCCATTTTTTACCTTCGGGGAGTATTTAAAATCCGGCCTTAATTGTCCAAATGTATACATGTAGATTTCATTCTCCTTTCTCATGGATTAGGATCGGGGTAAACTTCCCTCCCATTTAATGGTGAATAGTATGTTTAAGGCCAATGTAAATACAAAATTTCATCTCCTACCTTCCCAATAGTTTTGGGGTTTGTTTTTTTTTTTTTTACTAAACTTCCATTCTCATCAATGTACCAGATTGATAACTGTTGTTAATTCCCTTCTCCCAATTTCCAGTAGATGTGAGTGAGTCCTTTAGGGGCCAACAATGACTCCTTCCTCACCCTCTTTCCTTCTTCTCCTCTGGATAAGCTATGTCATCCCTCCTCTGGATTCAGATGATCCTAGGTTCCCTTCAGAAGAAAGAGATCCTCTTTTCTGATGATGTCAAAACAAAAAAATACTGAGCCCCTAGTTAATGGGAAAGCCAGTAGAAGGGTAAATAAAAGTCCTCTCACGCCGTTCCTATCACATAAGTGAGGGAAGTTTAAAAGCCACGTGCGCCAACGCCATTTGCCATTTTCCCGGTTCACCAGTTAAGGGATAGGACTTCCAAACTCCCCATGTTTAATAGCCTCCCTTCCCCCATTAGCCCTGACCCTTATAACCCTGCTGACATGCCTAGGTTTTTTTATTTTACTACTTGCACGCCATCCATAGCAGACGTAAAGCAAAGTGGCAGGGGACCCCAGAGCAGGCGTGTGCATAAGTACTTATGCGCTGGTTTCAATGGGAAATCAAGGAATGCCCATGCCCTGCCCAGACGATGCCCTGCCTCTTTTTTTGTAAAAAAAAAATTTTGTGCACAAAGCAAAAGATATACGCAATATCCGGGCGGCTTTTAAAATCTGCTGGGTGTGCGCCGACCCAACATATCCACATATCCCCTAATTGATGGGTGAGCCAGGCTTTTAAAATTCACCACAGGAAGTACTCTGAAGTTCAAACTCTGCAATGCTTCTTCCCTTTAACACCGTGTCTGTGAAAGGATCCACGGGCGGTGTTACCTTGTTTTAAAAAAAAATCTTTATCTTTTCAAACCATCTCAGAGGTGGTTAAAATAATAATTTGCTTCAAGAGAGAACATTTTAGTGGAGGAGATGGGACTGGAAAAGAAACTCAAATGCACTACAGCAAAAGTACATTATGTTTTGAAAATATGGTACAAAATGGATTATATATTACTAGCATTCAAAAAAATGCATGACAGAAAGTGAAACATTTCTAACATTCCTGCCTGTGTAATTTATGATTATTTCTTTAATGCAGTGACTCACCTGCTCCTGAAGAACTTTAAGTACTGCATGTGTATGTGTTTGCTCTTCCATTGCTTGCTCCAGCTCGGATTTTTTGCAATTCAGTTCTTCTTGTATAGTCAGTAATTGCTGCGTAGATAATAAACATTGATTGGTGCTATCTGAACGCAGAGAACTTTAAATATCATAAATCCCTCATCCCAATCAAATTAATTTTTTTAAGCATTTCTGATTACCGCTTAGTTAGATATAAATTGCTTCCATGTCCATATATTTTCAGAGCAGTGTTCAACAATAATGCACCTTATGACATGTGGCTGAGCTATTTGTTACACCAAAGCTCTATTTTCTGGTATATCACCCACCAAGGAACTTCATATGCAGATGAACAAACCCTTACTGCATAAGAATGCCTCGTGGTTTCAGAACTCCTCAAGTAAACGGTACAGTGAACAAATAATTTATATACACGATCCTTTAATATAATTAGTCACTGGCCAAGTGCCAATTCATTTTACATTAAATATGGTTCCAGAAAGCTAAGACAAGAAGGCTAACGATTTTACTTCCTGTGTGAGGGTAATGTTTTATTATAGGAGGAAGACAGAAGCACAAGAATGCAATCCATATAATCACCCACACCAAACAGCTTCTGCCAATTAATCTCACAGGCAGAACTATAACTAAGGCATTTTAGCATCCAGGGCAAGTAAGCTTACTTCCACTTCCTTCCCCACACCTACTCTAAGCCTGCTCATCCCTTCCTCCACCCTGATTTCACCCATCTTCTTTCCCTCTCTTGTCCTCCCCCCTTCCCCCACCCACTTGGATAATAGTAGGATGAGAACTGCACTCTTCCTAGCTTTTCATCCACTACCACCATTTGCTTACCTTTCACTAATTTGTCTGCCCCCAAAGGCTCTGCACCCTGGGCGAATATCCTCTCATCCATCCCTAGCTGTGGCCCTGCTCACAGGCTACAAAACTATGGCTCCAAAACTATGTTAGACTAAACAGTATACTTTAAGAATTCACATTTCATGTGGCAAAATAGCTATTAAAAATATGATGGATATTATTAAAGAAATACTTAATTTTAAAATTTGGTTGAACTAAATTGTATCTGCTTCCTTTAACTTCTTTCCTAATTTATAGAGAGTAAGAGAAGGAGCAGAAACCTTTATTTCTGCTTTATTTTTAAATTCTACTTTAAGGCACTATGGGATACAGGCATTTATACCTGCAGCTTAACAGATGGAGAAGGAGAGAAGGCAGACTCCCCTGAGGCCATATATTATTCGCTCTTTAAATGCCACTTAATGAACATGACAAGCTGCTTCCCTACTCAGCCCATCTGACACTTTCAACCCCAAGACCCCTTGCAACTATGGCTTTGTAACTCCTTGATCTAGCTCGGCAGCCTACACACTCCAAGGGGGCCACTGTCTGGTGGAGGTGTAGCAATAGCAGGGGCAGCTATCCTGAAGATGGTGAGGTCAGGTGGCCATATGGAGGAGGCCGGGTCAGGTGGTCATCTTGTGGGTGGCTGGAACAGGTAGCCATTTTGTAGGTTGCTAGATTGGGCATCTTGTGGGTGGTGAGGCTGGGTGGCCTTATTTGAAGATGGTTAGGCTGGACATCTGCCTTGATGGTATTAGGGTGGAGTGGTCAGGTTATAGTTGGGCTAGCTAAGTGTTTATGCCAGATGGAGCTATGCTGAGTGACCATATTTTTTAGGGGCCAGGCCGAACAGCCATGATGCAGATCACTAAGAAGACTGGCCAGTTTTAAGAGCCATATCATTTTGGCTGGCTGAACAACATTGTACAGCTGGCTGGGCAGAACAGCTACACTATGATTGACTGGGCTGAGTGCTCATATTTTAGTGTCACTCATGTGGGCGTCCTTCTTATGATAAATGAGACAGAGTAGCATCTTCTAGGTCTGAACCATGCAGCCATTATGCAAAAAAAGGAAATCTTTATTTTAACAAATGAGAGCATACTGAATTTGGTTTTCCCTGATCTGACAATTTGTCTTTCTCTCAGTAACTCTTTCATAAATACAACATTCTGGGAACATGACCCCATGGAAGAAGGAGCAGAGTTCGGCCATACAAGAAGAAAAGGTCACAAGAGTGACTATGAATAAGCCACCCGCCAGGTCCAAATCAACAAACTCCAGAGACATCATGAGAGAAAACACCTGGTGTATTGCTGTATTACCTGCCCCTTCATCTAGCAGAACCACATATAAAACGAAAAAAAGAGCAGCAAGGCCTGTAGATGTCAGAGCTGGGCCAGCAAGCAAGCACTGACACATGGGACTGAGTAGCAACAAGAGAATTTGACAGGTGACAGTAAGCAGTCACCTGTCAACTCCCAGGATGAGCAGCAATCAGCCACCAGTAGCAACACAGCCCAAAGTACACTAGCTGACCTGGGTAAGATAGCTGTCACCATCTCCTCCCAATGCTTTCGCTCCTCTCTAAGTCTAGGTCCAACCCCCACAGAAGTGTTAAAGACAAAAAATAAAAAAAGAGGGTGTTTAATAAACATAGCTCAGTGGGAGTCATTTGGAGTCATAACTCTCAGTCTGCGGCAAACCAATCAAATAAAGGATCTGCCCCAAACACCTCCTCTGTAAACCCCAACTAAGGTGGACTCCTAAATGAGGACCTACTATGCGGGGTAAACATACAGGTTCAGGGAGTACCCTGTAAGCATAAAAAGAAAATATGGAAGCGAGAGCGCATTGACATTTTCTCTCTGCTCATTAGAGATTAGGAGAGGGGAGGAAGCAGTGAGGCTAAGGACAAAGACACAGAAGGAGAAAGCTGGGAAAGAAAAGCAAAAATTTAAAAAAGCAATTATAACTAGGTTTCTACATTCCATATATTTATGAGTGTCATAGTCGAGAGGAAACCTGAACAGCCACCCTACCTCATTAGATACCTGGACACCATACAGAGGGGACAAAAGTACTTTGAGGGATGGGTTTAGCTAAACTATGATGTTAAGTTTATGAAAGCATGGCAAAAAAAGCTCAATATCTTGGAGATATTGTTTGTTTGAGCAATGGCTTGATGAAATGTCCATGCGCAGGCCAGTTAGAATCAAGAGGCTACCCTATTCTGCTAGTGGCACCAAGGATAGGGGCACAACGTCCATTCCTGGGAGGCATGACACATATAGACAGTTTAACACTGGTCATGGCATGTGACCACAGTGCAAATTCCAACATACCTGCACAAACTGCGGTGCTCAACACAATGTAGGGTATTCAGGGATCAATCCCAGCAAGCCCTACAAGCGACCAGGGCAGTGATAAGACTAGCACCCTCCAAAATAAACATGTAGTTCTCAAGATAAAGAAATTGCCATGGGTTTTGCCCAGGGCTACATTATACCATACATTAGGAACCTTTCCTCTCCCTATAGTTGAACCTGGTTCAGAATGCGCCATTCCTCTTTTATCATGAGTCAGTAGCCAAAGAAAAGATTTGCCAAGAGATTGCCCTAGATAGGATAGGGGCCCCTTCCAATATCCCCTTTTCCAAAACATGACCATATTTCATCTGGGGATTGTTCCAAGGAAAGAACCAGAGAAATTTAGGCTCATCCACAACATTTCTTACCTAGAGGGCAAGTCAGTGAATAGCATGATTGACCCATACTTATGTGTGGTTAGCAATGCCTTAGATATCATTTGGAGCATGGACCAGTGAGGGTGCATTTGGCTAAGGCCAACATTGAGTCTGCCTTCAATTTGCTCCTGGTACATCCCGAATTATTCGACCTCTTTGGTTTTAAATTTCAGGGGGAATATTACTTCGACAAATGCTTCCCAATAGGATTCTCAATTTCATGTGTGTACTTTGAAACATTTTGCTCATTCATATACTAGTCATTGGACAAGTATCAGGATCCCAGAATATAGTTCATTACCTGAATGGTTTCTTTTTCACTGACTGCAATGCACACAAATGTAGCTTCCTTATCTCAGCCTTTCAAAGGATAACTGCAGAGTTCAGCACCTTAGCTCAAGGCAAGACAGAGGGCCTGTCCCCTACTATTGTATTCTTTTGCACAGAAATAGATGTATGAGCTAGGGTCATTAGGCTTCCCACTTAGAAAAGATTGTTAGGTTGGTAGAGACCTTGGAATGCATGGGATGGGCAAATAAAACTACCCTGAGACAATTTGAATCCCTTATGTCTAAGGAGTCCCTCCTTAGCTTTGTCTGCTGTATAATCCCGATGGAAAGAGTTTTTATATAAAAAGCTGGCTATGGCTATGGCCAGTGTGACAAATAAAGCTCCCTGCATCCTAGTTAATTAGGTCATTAAACAGGATATTAAGAAGGTCTGGGAATATTTTCTGTAGGAATTCAATGGACTGACAATGTGGCAAGACCCACCCAGGTACAACTTAAGCTCAAACTCTTCATAGATTCTTCGGGGGACCATAGCTTCAGCATATATTTCAGGAAAACTTGGTGCACAGGAGGTATGGCCCAGGAATGGCACAGGTATGGGACTACTAGAGACGTTGATTTCCTTTAGTTATCCCCCACAGTGGTCACAATGTGGATTTGGGGAAAAGTCCTCAGCAACACAAGTGTTGTATTTAGATCAGATAACATGGTCATAGTTGAGGCCATAAACAGACTATCCACTAGGACTGTGTGTGGGACCCTACTGTTAAGGAATCTAGTGCTCGGTTATTTGCAACACAAAATTACATTCCATGCCATGCATGTCCCAGACTCTAAGGGGTAGATTTTAAAAGAAGCGCGATCAGCCTACTTTTGCTTGCGCATCAGACTCAAGCAAAAGTACGCTGGATTTTAGTAGATACGCGCGGAGCCGCGCGTATCCACTAAAATCCTGGATCGGCGCGCGCAAGGCTATCGATTTTGTATAGCCTGCGCGCGCCGAGCCGCGCTGCCTCCCCCCGTTCCCTCCAAGGCCGCTCCGAAATCGGAGCGGCCTCGGAGGGAACTTTCCTTTGCCCTCCCCTCACCTTACCCTCCCTTCCCCTACCTAACCCCCACCTTACCTTTGTCGGGGGATTTACGCCTCCCGGAGGGAGACGTAAATCCCCGCGCGCCAGCGGGCCTCCTGCGCGCCGGGCCGCGACCTGGGGGCGGGTACGGAGGGCGCGGCCACGCCCCCGGACCGCCCCGGGCCGTAGCCACGCCCCCATACCCGCCCCCAAAACGCTTCCGACACGCCCCCGAAACGCCGCGACGACCGGGCCCGCCCCCCGACACGCCCCCGACACGCCCCCCTCCGAAAACCCCAGGACGTACGCGAGTCCCGGGGTCTGCGCGCGCCGGTAGGCCTATGTAAAATAGGCTTACCGGCGCGCAGGGCCCTGCTCGCGTAAATCCGGGTGGATTTACGCGAGCAGGGCTCTTAAAATCCGCCCCTTAGAATAGTATTGCTGACTCTTTTTCCAGCTTTAAGTAGGCCTCTTTCAGGACTCTCACTCTGAAAGCTGACCGATTCAAGACATCAGTCCTGACAGAGGTTGGGCTTCTTAACCCAGTGAAGTATGGAAAATGATTCTCAACTCTCTGACAATACGAGAAGAAATTACTTGAATGCACTATCCGATTTTCAGCTAATCCTCTCTGGAATAGGCAGTCCTTGGGTTTGGTCTATCCTGTACAAGTGTTAGTCCAATATATATTGCAGCTCTGGCAAGAGGGTTTAGCCAAGTCCATGGTAGCGACACAGTTTTCTGGCCTAGCATTCTTTTTATAGGCACTAGGTTTTAAGAATCCTATAGGCAGTTTTACTGTTAGAAGATTAATGTCTGGGTGGGCTCAAACAAATGGGCAGTTAATAGGCAGGAGGTGCCCCATCATGCATGAATCCTAAGGCTCATAATTTTGGCCTTGGCGGGCATATGTTTCAACAGTTTTGAAACCAGCCTATTCCATTGTGCATTCTCCCTCGTATTCTTTGCCATCATGCATGTTGGCAAGCTGGTAGTTCAGTCTTTGACTAAGACACAGTTCTCAGCCTTCAGATTGGTGATATTCAGAGAGTCTGTGACAAGTTGGACACTGACCGTCTGCAAATCCAAAATGAATCAATGGTCCAAGGGTTGAGCCTCATAAGTTGGTAGAAGATAGTACTTCCCCCTTCAAAACTTGAAGCATTACTTATCTGTGAGACAGTCTGGAATTGGGGCATTGCTTATACATGAAAATGGGCTCCTACTGTCCTGTTTTTTAAAGTTTTACAGTTGATACTAAGAGCAGTGGGTATCAAGGGCAAAGTTCATAGCTCTCATTCATTTAGAAATGGAGCGGCCACTATAGCCGCAGCAATGGATTTCTTATAGAAGGCCATAATGCCGGTGGGTAGAGGGAGTTCAAATAAATTTCAGCTTTATCTGAGGACTGAGGAATATTTCAATGCCTAGTCCATGTCAGGGTCTGGTTTAAATACCATGCAACAGTCACACATTCCAGTAAAGTTTAATGAAAAGTAACACAGGTTCAAATCATAACATGAGTTTCCTGACTTACAGGTTATAGAAAACAAGGTAGTCCAGCAATATGAATTCTCTTACCAAACAGGTAAAGGGGAAGATCCAGCATGACCTGGCTCAGAACCTGACCTCTTTGAAACCATGACATTGTGCCAGCAAGGAACTCTCTGCTGGCTAGCACTTAAAAGCAGTTGCACAAACTGGGCCTCCCAGTTTTTTTGCATTGAGTGTCACATTATTGATTTTTTACCCGCCAGTGAGAAGTTGTATGTGTGTACCCAGTGCAAAGAGCTCCTGTCTCTCAGAGAATGAGTCCGATTTTTGGAGGCTAGAGTGACAGACCTGGAGGAGCTGAGGGAGACAGAGAACTATATAAATGACACCTTCAGGGACATAGTAGCTAAGACACAAATCCAGTCTGACAGCCCTGGTGCTGCCTTGGAGAAGGAAGGTCTCATGATTGGAGAAGATCAACCTGGTGCAGCAGGAAATGATATTGTAGCAAGGACCTGCTCTTCAGGTGGTACATTGTCCTACTGCACTGAGGATGTGACTCCTAGAGCTACTGCCCAGAAGGGAAGGGTTAGGTCGGCTGTCATAACTGGTGACTCAATTATTAGGAATATAGACAGCTGGGTGGCTGGTGGACGTGAGGAATGCCTGGTAACATGCCTACCTGGTGCGAAGGTGGTGGACCTCACACATCACCTAGATAGGATTTTAGATAGTGCTGGAGAAGAGCCGGCTGTCATGTGGGCACAAACAACATAGGAAATGTGGGAGGGAGGTTCTGGAAGCCAAATTTAGGCTCTTAGGTAGAAAGCTGAAATCCAGAACCTCCAGGGTAGCATTCTGTGAAATGCTCCCTGTTCCACATGCAGGTCCCCAGAGGCATGCAGAGCTCCGGAGTCTCAATGCGTGGATGAGATGATGGTGCAAGGAAGAGGGATTCAGTTTTGTAAGGACTTGGGGAACCTGTTGGGGAAGGGGGGAGTATTTTCCAAAGGGATGGACTCAACCTTAATCAGGGAGGAACCAGGCTGCTGGCGCTAACCTTTAAAAAAGAGATAGAGCAGCTTTTAAACTAAATCAAAGGGGAAAGCCGACAGTTGCTCAGCAGCGTATGGTTTGGAAGGAGGTATCTTCAAAGGATACTAATGAAGCATTAGAGTTAGAGCATCCCAACAGAGAGGTTCCAATAATAAGAAAAGTAGTCCAAGTGCCTATAATTAAAGACTCACCTGAGCTAGAAGATTCTAATTTATCCCTATCAACTGAAAAGCTGAATGTTAATATAAACAAAAAACACACTTTGAAATGTTTGTATACTAATGCTAAAAGTCTAAGAAGTAGGATGGGAGAATTAGAATGCATAGCAGCGAATGATTACATAGACTTAATTGGCAAATCAGAGATGGTGCAAGAGGATAACCAATGGGATAGTTCTATACCAGGGAACAAAGTATATCGCAATGATAATACAGAAATAAGGAACAAACAAACTAAGGAACATGGCATCAGTACTGAATGGTGTTACACAGTGTACATTCACTGCCTCTCGCCATGCAATAGGCCACAAGCATTATCAGTTAAAATACCGGCAGATGACTGAAAATTCAGGTGTTGTAACCGATACTGCTTGTGGCCCATTGCATGGCAAGAGGCAATGGATGTACACCATGTAACACCGTTCACTTCTGATGTTGTGTTCCTTAGTTTGTTTTTTCATTATTTTTTTAAATAAAAATTTTTGGCTTTACAACCCCTATATTACGATAGATGAAAGCTTCCCCGGATTATCTTGGTCAGATAGAATGAACTTGTTGGACATAGGCCTTGATATATTCACCAGTGATTTTCAGCCCTATTAGGCAAATATCACTACAGCAACTAGTAGGGGTGTGCATTCGGTCCCTACATATTGGCAATCCGCAACGGATGTTGCCATTTTCGTTGTATTCGTGGGGAAGCGAAACGTATCACGATTCCCCACGAATACACGAATCTTCGCCGAATTATTCGGCCGCCTAAATAAATCAATTTAAACCACCCCCCATCTGACCCCCCCCTCCAAGACTTACCAAAACTCCCTGGTGGTCCAGCGGGGAGTCCGGAAGCCATCCCTTGCACTCTCACACCCTCGGTGCTGGTTTCATCATGGCACCGATAGCCTTTGACCTACTATGTCACAGGGGCTACCGGTGCCATTGATCAGCCCCTGTCACATGGCCATCAGTGCCATCTTGTGCTCCTACCATGTGACCAATGGCACCGGTAGCCCCTGTGACATAGAATGGGCAAAGGCTATCGGCACCATTTTGATTACTGGCACCGATGGCCCGAGGGCAGGAGATCGCTCTGGGACCCCCGTTGGACCCCCAGGGACTTTTGGCCAGCTTGGGGGGGCCTCTTGACCCCCACAAGACTTGCCAAAAGTCCAGCAGGGGTCCGGGAGCGACCTCCTGCACGCCGGATGTTGGATGCCAGTACTCAAAATGGCGCCGATCGCCTTTGCCCATACTATGTCACAGGAGCTACCGGTGCCATTGGTCAGCCCCTGTCACATGGTAAGAGCACAAGATGGCGCAGATGGCCATGTGACAGGGGCTGACCAATGGCACCGGTAGCCCCTGTGACATAGTAGGTCAAAGGCTATCGGTGCCATGATGAAACCGGCACCAAGGGTGTGAGTGCAGGGGATGGCTCCCGGACCCTCCGCTGGACCACCAGGGAGTTTTGGTAAGTCTTGGGGGGGGGGGGGTGTCAGGAGGGTGGGGAGTTGTAGTTAATTTTAATTTTAGCTGGGACACAAATAGAAATTGCTGTATTAACGCATCGGGGCGCCATACGGCCGAATGCAACATATCTGCTCCCTGACGAATCCGAATCCTGAATGCAATGTATGGCTTCCCTCTGCACATTTCTAGCAACTAGTGGGTAGAGCAGTCCCCAGCATACGAGGGGTCACTACCAGGGATTGTGGCGGGGTGACCAGCAAGCAAAAACAGCACACATGGACACTGAGAATGCAATAGGCCTGGTAGGGCAAAGCAAATGCTCTGGGACAGCTTATTCAGTCCAGCAATAGTGGGGACACCTGGTATGAGTTTAAATGCATTCCCACCACTTCAATGGCAGATGAGACGAGGTAGCAGCAGCGCTAAACCTAGAACCTCTGGTCTTTTACAGAATCAGGAAGCATGAGCAGGGAGAGACCTATAATCTAGGCTACAATGGAATTGCTGCAATGGAATGGCTACAGTCAGGTGATTGAAAGCTTTGGAGCTAGAGCAGTATTATCAGTCATTGGTCACCCCTGGGTTGTAGTGCAAGTATAGGTCATACTGAGGTAGATTTTAAAAGCATTGCTTGGCAGGTTATGTGCTGTGATGTGAGTGGAAATATATGTTTTTTCTGCTACAGGGCCCTGCTCCCCTTAATCAAGCTCCATTGCATCTTTTACAAAGCTTGCAGGACTTAAAAACTAGACGAAACTGCTGCAAGAACAGTGAGCTACTATGAGAGTACTGTTTGGTTGGGATTTGGATAGTAGGCTGCCAATTAAAAAGGTACAAAAGGAGAAGGGTAGGCTGACATCTGATGGACGGCTCAAATAATCCCCCCAAACTGACCATGGGGAATGGTGATATGGATGATGTAGCCAAAACAATATTTATTGCAATGGACGAGAAACTAGGAAACATTTACGAGTGTTTTGACATGTTGCAATCACTGCTGGTGAACAACACTAAGTGGATCATGAACGTTGAGTCCCACCTTACCGGTGTGGATGAATGGGTGCAGGCATTTGAGCGTGAACAGGAAGATGAGAAGGTGGTGGCAGCAGGAAAGGCAGACGATAAAATTGATGATTTGGAAAACTACTCAAGGAGGAGTAACTTAAATGTTATAGGCCTGCCGGAAAGCATCCTGAACCAAGATCTCCAAGAAGTGTTGGAGTCTTGGCTGCCGGATACGATGGGGCCCGTGGCAATGAACGGGCACATCGGTTGAGTGAGAAGTCAGTAGGACAAAGACCACAACTGGTAATTGCTAAATTTCTTAATTTTCACACACAGATGAAATTCTGTGGAAATATCGAAGCAGTGGGAGGATGGAGTATGAGAATTCCTCAGTGCTGATATTCGTGGATTATTCAGCTGCAGGCTCAGCCCATCGCAAGGAGTTTGTACTAAACTGGTGCACCATCATCTTCGCTTCAGTCTTCAATTTCCCGTGAAGCTCCGGGTGACATACCGAAATATGTTGCATGTTTTGAGTTCGCGGGCAAAGCACAGGCCTAATTTAATGGCCAACTGGGGACGTCTGAGCCACTTGAAGAATCAGATGGCTGAAGCAGTGATCGTGTGGAAATTGGAGACCTGCAGCATTTGTCTGTTTGATTTGTACTTTAATTGATGGTTATTCTACAACTATTATTTTTGCTCATGTACATTTATACATATGTCTTTGACCTCGGCCCGCTGTGAGGAGAAGAAGAGATCAAATATAGGAGGAATAGTATGATGATTCTATACTATTTGAGTCATTGCACAGAACGATTTACAAGGACAATAATTGTTTCTTTCTTTTTCTTTATCCTTCTACTCCTATTCTGAAGAGAATGTTGATTCAAGCTGGGGGGTGGGGCTCTAACACATGACACAAAACTCCTTAAGCTTTAAGGTTAAGCAAGTTGTTATATAATGTTTGTGAGTGAATGGTGAGCGGAGGGGAGAAAGAAGGGAGTGGGAGGAATGGGGAGGGAGGGTGAGGCTTGGGGATAAGGAAGGGGTTTAGGGATCTGAGAGTTATAGGATGGTTCGTTGTTGTTAAATTGTGGTGGAATGGTTGGGACCTAGGCAGGGGGGTCTTGACCAGCTATAAGAAATAAAACAGGGTGTCATGTTTTTACACACAGACATATTGCAATGAGTAATGTGGGTATGTGTTGTATTACATGGAATGTGGGGGGAAGGGGGTGGCTCCGTTAACAAATGGTATAAATGTTTGCAGGCATTGAGGAGATGGGGCACACAAATTGCTATGTTACAAAAAATGCGTTTGGATGATTGTGAACATTGCAAATTGAAGTGGCAATGGGTGGGCAAAGTTCTCTTCTCAAATGGGCACAAGAAAAGCGGGAGTAGCCCTGCTTGTGGGGAAACAGGTGCCCTTTCAAGAGTCGAAGGTGATCATTGATGAGGAAGGGAGATACTTATTGATGGAGGGCACTATGTTTGGTAAATCTATTGTTTTTGTACACTCTATGCCCCAAATACATATGACCATTCCTTTTTTTCACAAATGGTACCATAGTTACCTTATACTAATATACCAGTTGTGATTGGAGGAGACTTTAACTAAGTCCACAACAGACGGATAGATTAGCAGTTGGGGGGAGGGGGTGCTATGAAGACAGGGCATGGTATTGATTATCTGTGTAAAAACTTAGATTTAATAGATGCATGGAGAGTTTTGCATCCATCGGACAAGGAGTACACGCATATTTCTAGGGCACACAATACACATTCGCACATAGATTACATTCTGATTAGCAGGGAAGTTTTCCTGCAAGTGAGAGAGGCCAATATTGGACCCCTCATCATTTCTGACCATGCCCCTGATGGGTGACTTTAGATGGATATAAACCTGTGGATATGGACCAGCTTTGGCATTTCCCCATGTATTTATATTCTGAGCTAGGGTTCAGAGAATATCTCATACAGAAATGGGATGATTTTGCGTCTAATAATGCCAGCCATCGAGACTCACCCATACTATTCTGGGAAACTGCCAAAGCCGTGATGTGAGGGGATATCATCTCTTACTCTGTAGCAAAGAAAAAGGCATTAGTGGTGGCTATTTTGAATATGGAAAGAAACCTGTGGCAGGATAAAAAGAAATTATAAAAAAAAAATACTGTGCTTAATAAGACAGAGTTTTTAGCTACCCAAAATGCTTTAAACACGCTATTGCACCAATGAGCAAAAAAGGGAACACTATATTACAAGTTTAAGCTTTATCAATTTGGGAACAAAGAAAGTAGATCCTTGGCAAATTTAGCAAAAAATCGGGCAGGTTCCAAATTCATACCTGTGATAAGAGACGTGAATGGTGTTTTGGTAAACTCGGGAAATGAGATCTGTTAGGTCTTTAGGAAATATTATCAAACTTTGTACGTTGCTAACCCAGGGGATACATAAGGTATAAAAGAGTACTTGCAGTCCACAGTTTTGCCCAAGTTATCAGCGGACAAATTGGCTATGTTAAATTGGCCAGTGCAATTGCAAGAGATTTTGGACAACATTAAGAAAGCCAAGTTGTTCAAGACCCCAGGACCTGATGGATTTTCCTCTGACTTTTATAAGATTGTTGGCGAACAAGTGGCTCTCCCATTGGGGGAAATGTTTGAGAAACTAACAGAGTTGGGATATTTCCCATTTACACCAAATTAAAGCAGTGATTACAATTTTACCCAAAGGAGGTAGGGATTTGATGTCTCCAGCCTCACATCATCCGATTTCATTGTTGAATTTTGATGTTAAACTGTTGGTCAAAATAATGGTGAATTGCTTAGCAAGGGTCATTCCAGCATTAATTGGAGAAGATCAGGTGGGTTTCATCCCTGGGCAGCATAGTGTCACTAATGTATGTAAGGTCAATCATCAAGAAAGTGGAGTCACAAACAGCAGATGTTGTCACTCCTGCAGTGTCTTGGCATTGAAAAGCCTTTGATAGGCTGGAGTAGAACTTTATGTTTCACACCTTACAAGCTTTTGGAATAGAGGGGAGTTTTGTCCAAGTCATCTGAACTTTATATAGTAATCCTCAGGCAGTGATTCATACTATTTGATATCTTTCAGATTGTATTCATTTGGGCCACGGTACTAGACAGGGGTGCCCCTTATCCCTATTGCTATTTATATTATCTTTGGAGCTTTTACTCTGCCATATCCGGGGAAATTGGGGCATACAGGGGATTAAAATAGAGGATGCACCACTTTCAGAATTTAAAATAGTGTTTTTTTTTGCAGAAAATACTCTTCTGCATGTATCCAATCCAGTAGTGCCCTTGAGAACTTTAATGGAAGAACTTGTCCATTATGGCCAGCTAACAGGCCTGAAATTAAATTTGGAAAAATCTGAGGCTGTGTCGATTTCTCAGGCAGTCAGTCATTTATGGGGAACAGACTTACCCATGCGATGGGTCACCAACTCATTGGTATACTTAGGAATCATTATACATAGTGACTCAAGGTTAATGTACAAACTTAATTTTTACAAGTTGTCTGGAATCACAAAAACCTTAGGGGTAGATTTTCAAAGGGTTACGCGCGTAACCCCCGAAAACCTACCCCTGCGTGTGCCGAGTCTATTTTACATAGGCTCGGCGGCACGCGCAAGCCCCGGGACGCGCGTATGTCCCGGGGCTTTCGAAAATGGGCGGATCGGGGGTGGGGACAGGGGTGTGGTGTCCGGGGCGGGGCCGGGGGTGTTCCCAAGTCCTCCAGCACATCGGCCGTGCTGGAGGTTTGTGTGCTGGCAGCCCGCCGGCAGGCATAACTCCATCAAATAAGGTAGGGGGGGATTTAGGTAGGGCCGGGGGGTGGGTTAGATAGGGGAAGGGAGGGAAAGGTGGGGGGGATCCAAAAAAAAGTTCTCTCCAAGGCCGCTCCGATTTCGGAGCGGCCTTGGAGAGAATGGGAAAGCCATCGGGGCTCCCCTTGGGCTCAGCGCGTGCAAGGTGCACAAGTGTGCACCCCCTTGCGTGCGCCGACCCTGGATTTTATAACATGTGCGCGGCAGCATGTGCATGTTATAAAATCGGGTGTACATTTATGTGTGCTGGGTAGCGCACACAAATGTACCCCCCGCGCGTAAAATTTAAAATCGGCCCCTTACTGAATAATTGGAAGGACTTTTTGCTATCACTAGCAGGTTATATTTTTTCCAAACATTACCCTGTTATTTTACAAGGCAAGGTGCGAGACAGGTGCAGAAATTGCTGAGAGGATTCTTGTGGAAGAATGAAAAATCGTGAATAGCACTGACGAAATTGATGGGCAAATGGGATAAGGAAGGTTTAGGACTGGTAGATATTAGGATGTACAATGTAGCATGTAAGATGAGATGTAGTTGTTTGGCTCCTTGGGACTAATTTTTATACTCTCTTAGCTATAGAACAGAATTTTCTTGGTCCCTTCAGCCCAGGAGTGATATTACATTCTGCGTGGGCAGGTCTACCAGATAACATCAGGCACAGTAGTTTGGTCACTCCTCTCATTAACACTTGGAGATATGTGTGTTTCACTCTTCAGTTGAAATTTTCTATATCTCAATTTTTGCCATTTATAGGAACCACACAATTCTTGCCGAGTTCTCGAAATCGGATGTTTGCTATTTGGGTGAGTCGGGGTTTGAGGGTGATAGCTCAACTGATGGATGAGGACGGGCATATAAAATGTTTTCATGATCTGCTGGTAGAATTTGATCTAGACCAAAAAGCATAATTTTTCATATTTACAAGTGCAGCACTACTTATTACACTCATTAGGGATCATGGACTGGACTCATGAAACAGGGAGTATTTGTCTAAATTTTTTGACGTGGAAGAACAGGCCCAACACACAATTTCTTTTTTGTATAAAAAATTGGTGGGGAAAAAAGCTTGGGAAAGTGATCCAGGGTTGGATATGGGAATTTAACCTTAATTTTACAGATGTTCAACATGCGCAATGTTTTAGGGGATTGCATTCGATCACATGCAATATAGAACTTAGGGAAACAGAATATAAATTCTTAATGAGGTATTATATTCCACAGCAGTTAGCCTGCAAGATGCATTTTACAGATTCAGAGGTGTGTATTAAGTATAAAACTCACCCAGGAATGCTAGGACACTCATTTTGGGAATGTTAATGTATTGTTACTTTCTGGGGGAAAATGATTACATATGTTTACAGTGTGATGAAAATAAGGTTGCCGCTGTGTTCAAGGATGCTGCTTTTTGATTTCTTGGCAGGCATTGCTAGCAGCCAGAAACTATGGCTGCGGAAAAATTTGTTGCTTGGTAAAAAAAAGTTATTTTGAAGAGCTGGATGAAAGAAGATCCTCCCACCTTAACCCAATGGAGGAACCTGATGTATTGCATGTGTATATTTGAGAAATATGTTGAACAATCAGATCCACTGAAGAAGAGAAAGACCTTTTTACGAATTTGGGATCTTAATATTCCATTGTTACCCCATAAGGTTCGAAGTGAGATCCTGAATAACTTTTGAGGAGACATTATGAACCCTTCCTTATGAAGGTCTAGTAGGGTGTATTCTGAGGGCTAGGGAGGCCTTACTGGGGGGCAGGAGGGGAGGGGTGGTGCTAGGGAAGAGGGAAGAGACACTTGAAGGAATAGGGGCACTGATAAGAGTCTACCAGTGTTGCCAAGTTGTTCAGTTTCGATATGGTTTTGCTTCTTCTTGTGAAAAATTAATTAAAAAAAAGATTTAAACATAAAAGCATTGCAAGTGCAGAAATGCCCACATACACGTGTATGGCGGTTCACATGCGAGGAATGCGGATTTTAAAAAGCCGTGAAGTGCTGCATATATCTGGTGTGCGCATCAAAAATAAGAGGGTGGGAAAGGGGCAGGGCATGTGGGTGGAGCATGGGTGTTCCGAGACTGGGCTAACATGCGCGTAACTCCGTATTTGACAACCGAAGACTGTGGCACATGTTGAATTGCTACCCGTGGAACTTTACTGCTGCTCCAGATGAGGAGCAAGTCTGTAGATTTCGCGTTTTAGGCCTTGCAGAATGGGGTGAGGGGTCTGGGTCAAGTGAGGGGCTTGCAGGTTGAAGAACCAGAGGGATCTGGAAGACCTCGATATTAACTGGGCAGACTGGTGGACTAACTGGAAAAAGTGGTTGTCCCTCACGTGAGCACGTTTCAAAATCTGCCTACGTACTCGCGGAAATGTCCTATGGAAGACATGCGGGCTAGCTGTGCTCAAGTAACCTCTTAAATTTAGGAGCATACTTACACATGGTTGCTGTATTTTAAAACATGTGCATGCAAGTGTGCGCACAATTTAAAATTACAGTGTATTTTTGCTCATGCACCCATATGCATGTGTATGAGCGCATGCAGGTTCATTTTAAAATTAGCCTGTTAAGGTACAGGTTAAAATGACTATATCATTGGTTAGATTAGTTGTTATATGGTCTGATATTTGTTCATGCAGTGCTGTGGCCATATTACTTCCATCTAAAGGTTTTATATTTGATCCCTGCCTTTGCATTTTTATTAAAAGCGTTACCAAGCTGATGGGGAGGAAGGGCACCTATGCCTGCACATGTTGAGTCTGGATGAGGCACGAGAGGTCAAAGTCATTCACAAGCAGGTCACCTGCATTCTGCCAAACAATGGATCAGTATTAGTGGTTTGAAAATATGATATTTAAATAACAAATAATATTCTTAATTTCCTGCTAAGTTTAGAATATGAATGTACTTTGAAAAGATAAGTAGTCCATAAATAATTTCTCTTGTAATCTGGATTCTTTGTTACAGTGTACGTGCAGATGATGTTCATTAAAGACTCTGTGTACAGTAATTCAGTTTTCTTTGGTTTGAATTTGTGTCAAAGTTGTCGTACAAAATGCTGTTATCAACCACAGATTGGTCCTTTGTGGTTCATAAATAAAACTAAGGAATAAATGGCCAAAATGTGTATTTTTTGTAATCCACTGTATGGCTCACACTATATTCTAATTATTTACTGTCTGTTAAGATCTAATAAATAGCATTATTGTTGCATTACTAATGAAGAAGAGTGATATATTTAGGTATTCTGTCCATTTGCATAAATGTGCCATAGTGATGCAGTATTTACAGTGGGAACTTCAAATTGCAAAAAGGCTTGCCATCAGGGGGGTAGTGCATGAGGGAGAAAAGCCTATGCTAGATAGAATGACTTCTCTCACTAAGATGGAGGTCTCTTATGGGTGCTGTGGTTAAAGCCTAAGAGATAAAGTGAGTAAGGAGGAAGAAAAATGGAGGCAGACACCCAGAAACAACATGGCAGAGAGAAGTCTCAGCAAGCTTCGTTATCAAGGAATGCATGGAGATCGTGGCAGAATAGATATCAAAATTATTGCACGTTATCTCTAAAATCGTTAGTATAGATGGACGATGAACAGGGAGACATGCCAGATTTCATAAATGTCAGGAAACACATGAAAAGGAAGGAAATTAAATGCATAAAATGAATAACCATCTCTTCAGTACACATATTTCCGTCTCCCTACAAGTCTTACAAGGGACACTTGAGGGAAATTTAACGTGGTTTTAATGCATGCATGTCATATACATTTTTTTAAGGTGGTGGCGTGAGGGAGAAGTGGGCAAAATAAAAAAGTGAACATCTGGAAATGAATGTGAGTACTCTAATGTCCTCCTTCAATCTAAAGATGCCCACTGGAATGCTCTTTTTCCCATGAGTAAATGGCAGTAGAAGAGGACTGGAAGGCTCATCTGCATACTGCTCCCAGCATCCCCCGGGAGAGGAGTTCAGAGGTCACCGCAAGCGATCCAGGGATTAAATTCCACAGCCCCAGCTTCCAGAGGCCCCGCACCCTTTGCAGTAGAAGAGGACCAGAAGCGCGCACCTAATGACACGCGAATCTCAAACCCTTCAATTACCTGAGTGAAGATCAATTTAATGGTGGTTAAAGAGGATTGGTAAGTTTAGCTCTGGGAAATCTTTGGACTTATAAAGTTTGGTGAAAGGTGAAATAGAGAGATATATTCTTTAGATTTTGTGTATGTCTGAGGTAATAAGCAAGCCAGAGATAGTTAATTCTAGTGTCTGTCTTTCCCACCCACTCAACCCTTGATTTTTAGGCAAGAGACACTTTCTCATTAAAAATCAATCAGGGTCTTATCTAAATCATACTATTGTACCAGCCCTTATTGAAAGTTTAATCATCCCCTTGAAGGACACTAGCTGATTAATTAGTAAATTTACCTGTAAATTTAAAGTACTCTAATTCCAACTCCCTTAGTATACTAAACTTAACTAGGAACGCAATAACATGCAGATGAAGGCAGCAGTCCAGCAGCAAGAGGGGGGCTTTCCAGTCTTTTGCATTGATACATTGATGAGACCTTCAGGGACATAGTAGCCAAGTGCCAAATCCAGTCTGGCAGCCCCAGTGCTGCCTTGGATCAGAAAGGTCTCCCAGTAGGAGAACATTACCCTGGTGTAGCAGGAAGTGATCCTGTAGCAAGGACCTGTTCTCCAGATGATGTATTGTCCTCTCGCACTGCGAACAAGTTTCCCAGGGTTACTGCCCAGGAGGGAAGGGTTAGGCCGGCCAACATAGTTGGTGATTCAATTATTAGAAATGTAGATAGCAGGGTGGCTGGTGGACATGAGGACTGCCTGGTAACTTACCTGCCTGGTGCAAAGGTGGCAGACCTCACACGTCACCTAGATAGGATTATAGATAGTGCTGGGGAGGAGCCGGTCTACATGTGGGCATCAACGACATAGGAAAATGTGGGAGAGAGGTTTTGGAAGCCAAATTTAGGATTTTAGGTAGAAAGCTGAATTCTAGAATCTCCAGGGTGGCATTCTCTGAAATTCTTCCTGTTCCACATGCAGATCCCAGAGGCAGGCAGAGCTCCAGAGTTTCAATGTGTGGATGAGATGATGGTGCAGGGAAGAGGGATTCGGTTTTGTAAGGAACTGGGGAAAATTTTGGGGAAGGGGGAGACTTTTCTGAAAGGATGGGCTCCACCTTAACCAGAGTGGATCCAAGCTGCTGGCGCTAACTTTCAAAAAGAAGATAGAGCAGCTTTTAGACTAGAACAAGGGGGAAAGCAGACAGTCCCTCAGTAGTGCATGGTTCAGAGCAATGTATCCTTGAAGGATACTAATGAAACAGAAGAGTTAGGGCATCCCAACAGAGAGGTTCCAATAAAAGCAAACGTAGTCCATGTGCCTATATGTAAAATATCACTGAAGCCAATGATTTCCAAATTATCCCTAACAACCGAAAAGCAGATTGTTAATACAAACAAAAAACACACTTTGAAATGTCTGTATGCCAATGCCAGAAGTCTAAGAAGTAAGATGGGAGAGTTAGAGTGTATAGCAGTAAATGATGAGATTGACATAATTGGCATCACAGAGACTTGGTGGAAGGAGGATAACCAATAGGACAGTGCAGGGTACAAATTATATCGCAATGATAGGGAGGATCAGCTTGGTGGGGGTGTGGCACTTTATGTCCAGGAGGGAATAGAGTGCAACAGGTTAAAGATCATACAAGAGACTAAATGCTCAGTAGAATCTATATGGATAGAAAACCCATGTGTGTTGGGTAAGAGTATAATGATAGGAGTATACTACCGTCCATCTGGACAAAATGGTCAGACAGATGATGAAATGCTAAGAGAAATCATGGAAGCCAACCAATTTGGCAGTGCAACAATAATGGGAGATTTCTATTACCCACAGACCCAGCGTGCAGGAAACAGGTAACAAAGTCCATCATAGAAATTATAATAATTTTTATTCAACTATTTTCTTCAGCATTATTAATGGCAACTCCATACACGTTCAAAAACAATAGTTAAAGTCCCCCGACACGGTCCGTGTTTCGCGGTGGCTGCATCGGGAGGGACCCACAATCAGTATCATCTAAAACATAAAAACCAATAAGACTGATGGACCTTATGAATATGGCTATATAAACTTTTAACAAATTTTACACAATCAAACATACCTTATGTGTATATCATGGAGCGCATCGGCTCACACAACTCATGAGCAATTTAAAGAAGTGATTTTGGCGCCAAAACAGCAGCTATCGTGATAGGTTCGTCAATTTAGCCCCGCCCCCACTGTCAGAGGTTCAACCAAACAGATGCCATTCTATGTCTTTGTTTAAACCTTTTGGATGGTCCATCCAAAAGGTTTAAACAAAGGTCCATCCAAAAGGTTTAAACAAAGACATAGAATGGCATCTGTTTGGTTGAACCTCTGACAGTGGGGGCGGGGCTAAATTGATGAACCTATCGCGATAGCTGCTGTTTTGGCGCCAAAATCACTTCTTTAAATTGCTCATGAGTTGTGTGAGCCGATGCGCTCCATGATATACACATAAGGTATGTTTGATTGTGTAAAATTTGTTAAAAGTTTATATAGCCATATTCATAAGGTCCATCAGTCTTATTGGTTTTTATGTTTTAGATGATACTGATTGTGGGTCCCTCCCGATGCAGCCACCGCGAAACACGGACCGTGTCGGGGGACTTTAACTATTGTTTTTGAACGTGTATGGAGTTGCCATTAATAATGCTGAAGAAAATAGTTGAATAAAAATTATTATAATTTCTATGATGGACTTTGTTACCTGTTTCCTGCATGCTGGGTCTGTGGATATTCATTGATGTGCAAGGCACTTGCTTCATGTCTTTGCTTGGTAGATTTCAATTACCCCAATATTGACTGGGTAAATGTAACATCAGGCCTTGCTAGAGACTTAAAGTTCCTGGATGTAATAAATGACTGCTTCATGGAGCAATCGGTTCAGGAGCCAACAAGAGAGGGAGCTATTTTAGATTTAATTCTTAGTGGAACACAGGATTTGGTGACAGAGGTAAGGGTGATGGGGCCACTTGGCAATAGTGATCATAACATGATCAAATTTAAAGTAAAAACTGGAAGGGGAACAATAAGTAAATCTACAGCTCTAAAACTAAACTTTCAAAAGGGAAACTTTGATAAAATGAAGAAAATAGAAAAAAACTGAAAGGTGCAGCTGCAAAGATTAAAAGTGTTCAACAGGCATGGACATTGTTGAAAAATACAATCCTAGAAGCACAGTCCAGATGTATTCCACGCATTAAGAAAGGTGGAAGGAAGGCAAAACGCTTACCGTCATGGTTAAAAGGTGAGGTAAAGAGGCTATTTTAGCCAAAAAAACATCCTTCAAAAATTGGAAGAAGGATCCATCTGAAGAAAATAGGATAAAACATAAGCATTGTCAAATTAAGTGTAAAACATTGATAAGACAGATGAAGAGATAATTTGAAATGAAGTTGGCCATAGAGGCAAAAACTCATAATAAAAACTTTTTAAAATAAATCTGAAGCAAGAAACCTGTGAGGGAGTCGGTTGGACCATTAGATGACTGAGGGGTTAAAGGGGCTCTTAGGGAAGATAAGGCCATTGCAGAAAGACTAAATGAATTCTTTGCTTCCATGTTTACTAATGAGGATATTGAGGAGATACCAGTTCCGGAGATGGTTTTCAAGGGTGATGAGTCAGACGAATTGAACCAAATCACTGTGAACCGGGAAGATGTAGTAGGCCAGATTAACAAACTAAAGAGTAGCAAATCACCTGGACTGGATGGTGTGCATCCTAGGGGACTAAAGGAACTAAAAAATAAAATTTCTGATCTATTAGTTAAAATTTGTAACCTATCATTAAAATCATCCATTGTACCTGAAGACTGGAGGGTGGCCAATGTAACCCTAATATTTAAAAAGGGCTCCAGGGGGTGATCCGGGTAACTATAGACTAGTGAGTCTGACTTCAGTGCCAGGAAAAATAGTGGAAACTATTCTAAAGATCAAAATTGTAGAGCATATAGAAAGACATGGTTTAATAGAACACAGTCAACATGGATTCACCCAAGGGAAGTCTTGCCTAACAAATCTGCTTCATTTTTTTGAAGGGGTTAATAAACATGTGGATAAAGGTGAACCGGTAGATGTAGTGTATTTGGATTTTCAGAAGGCATTTTCAATGTCCCTCATGAGAGCTTCTAAGAAAACTAAAAAGTCATGTGATAGGAGGCAATGTCCTTTCGTGGATTACAAACTAGCTAAAAGACAGGAAATAGAGTGTAGGATTAAATAGTCAATTTTCTCAGTGGAAAAGGGTAAACATTGGCGTGCCTCAGGGATACGTATTTGGACCGGTGCTTTTCAATAAATATATAAATGATCTGGAAAGGAATATGACGAGTGAGGTTATTAAATTTGCAGATGATATAAAATTATTCAGAGTAGTTAAATCACAAGTAGATTGTGATACATTACAGGAGGACCTTGCAAGACTGGAAGATTGGGCATCCAAATGGCAGATGAAATTTAATATGGACAGTGCAAGGTGTTGCACACATGGAAAAATAACCCTTGCTGTAGTTACATTATGTTAGGTTCCATATTAGGAACTACCACCCAAGAAAAAGATCTAGGCATCATAGTGGATAATACTTTAAAATCGTCGGCTCAGTGTGCTGCAGCAGTCAAAAAAGCAAACAGAATGTTAGGCATTATTAGGAAGGGACTGGTTAATAAATGGAAAATGTCATAATGCCTCTGTATCGCTCCATGGTGTGATCGCACTTTGAATACTATGTACAATTCTGGTCGCCGCATTCAAAAAAAGATATAGTTGTGATGGAGAAGATACAGAGAAGGGCAACCAAAATGATAAAGGGGATGGAACAGCTCCCCTATGAGGAAAGGCTGAAGAGGTTAGGACTGTTCAGTTTGGAGAAGAGATAGCTGAGGGGGGATATGATAGAGGTTTTTAAGATCATGAGAGGTCTTGAACGAGTAGATGTGAATCGGTTATTTACACTTTCGGATAATAGAAGGACTAGGGGGCATTCCATGAAGTTAGCAAGTAGCACATTTAAGACTAATCGGAGAAAATTCTTTTTCACTCAATGCACAATTAAGCTCTGGAATTTGTTGCCAGAAGATGTGGTTGGTGCAGTTAGTGTAGCTGGGTTCAAAAAAGGTTTGGATAAGTTCTTGGAGGAGAAGTCCATTAACTGCTATTAATCAAGTTTACTTATGGAATAGCCACTGCTATTAAGTGCATCAGTAGCATGGGATCTTCTTAGTGTTTGGGTAATTTCCAGGTTCTTGTGACCTGGTTTGGCCTCTGCTGGAAACAGGATGCTGGCCTTGATGGACCCTTGTTCTGACCCAGCATGGCAATTTCTTAAGTTCTTAAAATGTACTTCTGAGGAGAGTAGGATGAGGGGAAATATGACAAAGACCTTCAAATATGTCAGTGATACAAATAAAGCACAAAAGGAAAGCACTTTTGTCAGAAAGGAAGTTCTAGAACAAAGGATCATAATGTGAGACTGGAGGTCAGCAGAATCAGGAGTAAAATAAAGAAGACAATTTTCACAGAAAGTGTTGTGGAATTGTGGAAGTGATAAAGACGAAAATAGTATCAGAATTCAAGAAAACACAGGAGACGTACAAAGGACCTCTACTGGCAGGTAAGCAAGGGCATGGTCTGATAGTAGAGTAAAGAGGAAAATAGTCAGATTAAATTGACCTTGCAGTTGTTTCTATGTACTAAAGCAAATCTGAGAAGGGACCAAATAGAATGGCATAGCCCAAAACATAATTCAATCAAGTATTCATGTAGAACTATAGAGACCAAAGATAGTACAAGAAATATAAACACAAAACACTTGGTGACATTAGGACCATCATCAGAATGTGAGCTTTATAGACAAAATACAAGACCACATGCCAATAAAAGTACTTGTAGGTGTATACTGTTACTTTTTGTCTCCAAACTTGTGTATTAATAAAAGGGATAGCAGAAAAGACACAAAACACCTCAACCCAATCAATGTATTTATTTACCTGCCAGTCATCCAAAATAATTAGACCTCAAAGTGCAGACAAAGTGGTATCATACAAAACAGAAAATAACGTCAAAACCTCACGCTCAGGTCACAGTCTTTAGTTTGATGATTGATGAAATATCAAGAGCTTCCACAATTTGTAGAGACAAATTTCATAGAAGAATTGGGGATTGCATAGATGAACACAGCTTTCCATGTGTGCAAACATGTATAAACAACAGAGCACAGACTACTAGATTCAACTAATCATCAAGAGGTTCAAATTCAGCCATTGTGTGGCTCAACTAGTTAGCTGATAAATCTATCCAGCTAACTTGGCCTATATATTCAGTGACATGGGTGTACCGCTGAATATACCTGGATATCCTAAAGTTAGGTCTACAGGACAACTAGACGTAGCTTGTTAAGTTATCCAGCTATCTCTGATCAGAATTAGCCAGATAACTTATCCAGCTAACTCAGTTCCTCCCAGTTACACCCTCACTCCATCTTACACTTAGGGGGTCATTTTCTAAAGCTAGCACACACGAAAAGGGACGTTTCGCACGCGAAAAGTCCCTTTTCGTGTACTATAGCTAAAAAGGGGTGGCATCTGCCCAGAAGAGGAGGAGTCGGGGCAGACACCGCAAAGACAACGTGGATGGCGAAAAGGTAAGGAGCCTTTTCGCTTCCAATTTCACGCCCAATAGCACCACCTTTTACAATGGCGTTATTGGGTGCGAAAGTGGCAGCGATCGCACCGTGGAGTTGCGATCGCTGCCAGATTTCGCAAGCCCACACCCGCTTCGCCCCCTCGCCCCCCTGTACCGTGCGATTCACGATGCCGCAGTACATTAGAAAATCTAGGCCTTAGCTGGCTAACTATTTAGCCAGATAAGTAGTTATTAGAGATGTGAATCGGAACCGGAATCAGTTCGGATTCCGGTTCCGATTCACATGTGGGGTTTTTTTTTTATCGGGCCCGATCATGGTTTTGTTTATCGGCTGCACCCGAGCCGATAAACAAAAAACCCACCCCGACCCTTTAAAACTAATCCCTTTGCTTCCCCCACCCCCCCGACCCCCCCAAAAACATTTTACAGGTACCTGGTGGTCCAGTGGGGGTCCCGGGAGCGATCTTTAAAAATGGTGCGGGCCATCCAGTGCTCCTACCATGTGACAGGGGCCGGCCAATGGCACGGATACCCTGTCACATGGTAAGGGCAAAGGCCATCGGCACCATTTTGATTAGTGGCAGCCAACGGCCCGGGAGCGGGAGATCTCTCCCAGGACCCCCACTGGACCACCAGGTACCTGTAAAATGTTTTTGGGGGGGTTGGGAGGGTGGGGGAAGCAAAGAGATTAGTTTTAAAGGGTCGGGGTGGGTTTAGGGGTTATTTTGGTGTGCCGTTTTTTCCGCCCTCCCCCAAAATGATAAGAGAACCCCCACGATCAATATCGTGGGGTTTTCCTATCGTTTCGGGGGAGCCCCCGATTTCTGACTATTTTGAAAATATCGACGATATTTTCAATCGTCTGAAGCCCGATTCACATCCCTAGCAGTTATTCAGCTAAGTTCAGGCTGTTGATCCTGGGCACATTTTCAGCCGCTACCAATTAGCTGGATAAGTTGAAATATATTCAGCTAAGTGATGCTGCTTATAGACCTCCCAGGAAACAAAAAATGCTAAAGAGAAATCAAAGAAGCACTGTTCATATCTTCATGTCAATATTCAAAGTTGAGTCACGTTTTTACAATTATAGATGCAGCAAAGTCATGGCACAGTTCCACGATAACAGTGCTTACAACTTCCTCCTTCCCACCCTCCCAGAGGCTCTGAACACTGTTTGCACAGCATTCCTATCCCAGCCTCAGCGTGCATAACAACCCTGAATTAAACACGGAGGCAGGTTTAGAAAGCATGCACTTTGCTTCTGAAAATGCTTATTTGCACAGGTACTTGGAATCACCAGTTCACTCATACCTCTATCAGTTCACCTAGACCCTTCAACACTTCACCCTCCAACACTTCACCCAATGATGGATTTAGGGTTTTGCTACCCCTAGGCACTGTTGGTGCAATCACCCCCTAGCCCCCTTCCCTCCTCCCTGTGAGATCAGACAACATGGATTAGAGAAGGTCTAAGGCACAGCCCCACAATTTGCTGCAGCAGCTCAAGCATAGATTCTGTGGCAAAAATGAGAAACATTCTGAAGCACACTGGCAAAAATTTCCGTTCATTTTCCAACCTTGTTTGTGTTTGTATAATTTTTTTTTTAACAGGTTCTTTTACCCTCACCCTCTCCTTCCATCTCTCAGTAAGGGAGGAGGTATCAGGGATGGGGAGAGGGTTGAGAGGACCAGGAATGGGATGAGGAAAAAGGTGAGAGGACTGGATATAGTGGGGAGGAGAGGGAGAGAAGACTGGGGATATGGGGAGGATGGGAGATGAGGGAGGGCAGGAATCTGCAAGGAGAGAGAGAGAAAGGCTCTGGGATGGAGGGAGGAGAGGAGGGAGTACGAGAGGTTGGGGAGTAGGTTCCAGGCTCTGGAAAGAAAGGAGCAGAAGGAAGGAAGGGAAGTTCAAGTCCTGCTCCTCCGCACGTCCCTCTCTAACCTCCCACCCAATCCGGCATGCATGCACAGAACTCAGCACCAGTTTCTTCCCTCTCACACACAGGCACATCCCTCAGCTTTTCTCCACACCCCACAATGATCCCCACTTTGCCCCTCTTAATCTCCCCCAAATGATCCCCTTTTGCACTACCTGTTCCAGGAAGTGCCCCCTCCCATCCTGTTCCCTGCAGGCTGCCTGGTAGGAGAGAGGGGCAGGATCAGGAAGCAGAGGGCTGTGCTCTGCCTACTGAGATTCGATTCAGCACATCTTCAGCCAGCCTGCTGCCCCCTACATTTTTGTTGCCCTGGGCACAGGCCTAGTGTGCTTAACTGAGAAATCCAGGCCTGCCAGATCCCCCCCTTCCCAAAAACTATACATAAAATACAAGCATGATTTCAATTGCATGAGCCAATAAGTAGATTAAAAATGTACGGTCAAGTTTGGTAATGTTTGAGCATGCACCACTTAAAAAATAGCAACTTATCTGCATATTTTTGAACCCCATCTCAGAATGCCCCTACACCACCCCTTTTTCCCTCTTAATTTATTCACAACACTGCAAGTACGGGCATACTCTTGAGGTTTATAAGATAGGATATGTATGCATACATGCCTCTTATGTGCATATATACTAATTTTATGCACAAACCCCCTCCCCCGTGTAACTCTTTGAAAATTACCTTCATAGTGTATTCAGATTTTCAGAAAGCATTTGACAAAGTCCTCCGTGAGAAATTCCTCAAGAAATTAAAATGTCATGGGACAGAAGGCAGTGCCTATTTGGTAACTGGTTAAAAGACAGAAAACAGACGGTAGGACTAAATGGTCAGTTTTCCAAATGGAGAAAGGCCATTAGTGGAGTACCATGGAACTGAGACTTGTGTATTTAACTCATTCATAAATAATGTGGAAAAGGGAATGCCAAGTGAAGTGAAAGGATTTGCAGCTGAACTAAAATTATTTAAAGTTGTTAAAACATCAATAGATTGCGGGGAACTGCAGAAGGACCTTGCAGAGCTATAGTTACCCTATGGTCAATATCACCTTGGCCTTAGGCACCATCCACTAGGTAGTGCCAGCACTCTCTTCCTGTGTCGCTGAAAAGAAAAGCTACCTCTTTCTCGCTTTCTCCCTTCTCCTGTTCTCAGAGCGGCTCCCATAGAGTAGGAGCAGCTTGCACCCGTACTGGTGACTAGAAAGCAGTCTGAGGGTAAGGGAGGGTGCAGCCTCTAGTTTCCCACCTTCCTTAACGGATAGTGCTCAAAGTTGGTACTGTGGAAAGAGCCCTGCTGATGTTGCAGCTGTGTCGGACAGCTCTAGGGACTGCTCTGGGCTTCAGGATAAATCAGTTCCCTGAGAGAGGGAGCAGATGGATTGAGAATCTTATCCCAGATGACTCCATGTGGACTGATGCGAGAGTCATGAGATGGAAGAGATGGCCAGTGGCGGGGAGGTGGTAGGGGCCAGAATATTTGGGTGTGCTCTAGTTCTTGCCTGGAATATGGCAGGAGGTGGAGAAGGGGAAAACTTCAGGGACCACTGCATGTTTGGCCAGTGTTCTTATTTTATTTTGGTTCTCTTGCTGTGTTTCAGTTAAGTCTTGAGTGAGGAAAAAAAATGCTGCTGTGATCGTTACCTCACTGCTCAGTCTGACCCAGGAATTGGCAAACAGAGAGTGAGAGGCTGGGATATGGGGAATGTGCTTTTGTGTGTTTGTGCTGATTTTTATCTGTATGCCAATAATCCCACCTGCGTCCCTTTTCTATTATGTGAATGTGAGGTTTAGAGGGATTCTGAAAGGGATTGTTGATGTGCAGACCAAAATCACCATACATACATAACTCTCTATCAGTGCTGTTGTAAGTGTGGTGATCAGGGGACTCTGAAAGGGACACGCAAACAAAAATGATGAAATGAAAAGAAAAATCTCTCCAAAGATAGCTAAATATAATTTTCTATTGTTCATATAATTTCCAAATCGATACAACACTCATTTATACCATGGACACACTGCCTGAAAAATCTCACTCTTTGACCTTCAATTTCACTCAATGAAGTAGTAAACCTCATTTATTGGGATGGGCCACACTTGACATCTTTGCCTTCTCAGATGATCCATGGGGATGAAGATTAGCTGTTGTTCTCCCCTCTCCCCATCAACTCACAGGAGACAGGAGTCAGTACTTCTAGCTTCCTCCTCCTGCTGCTGGCTCTTCTCTCTCCCATTCAGTTCAAAAGCTGATCTGCATGGGAGAGAGAGGAGCCAACAGCAAGCAAAAGTTAAGACTTGCCGGCCAATGGCTCTCTCCTGTAGGTTTGCATACACTGCATTGCATGCACATATATCTCATGCATATTCATTATGGATATCCTGAAAACCAGGTCCGTTTGGAACTCTTGAGGAGCAGGGTTGGTTGGTGACCCTGTCATGGGGCTTCTGATGCAGACTCTGCATCATTTTGGTAACCCTTCTCTGGATCACCTCCACTCTGTCTATATCTTTAGTTTCCTTAAATGAATTATCTCTATCTATCTCTGGTACAGTCACAGCCAATAATCCAAGAAATTATAAGTAGCTGATTCTGGTTATTTTATGAGAATTTGAAGTTGGGATTCATGCGCTTTTGGGGGAAGTTGCAAGTGGATGGTATGTATTATTTTATAAGTGGTTGCATGGTTCCATAAACATAAACATGATTGACCAGTGCTTTGGTTGAGCTGCACATTGTGCTGGGTGGATTGCTCCTCCACTTACCCTTATCGCAGTAGCAAATGGTTATTTAATCTTTTGGATAAAAATTTGTAACCTGTCATTAAAATCATCCATTGTACCTGAAGACTGGAGGATAGCAAATGTAACCCCAATATTTAAAAAGGGCTCCAGGGGTGATCCGGGAAACTACAGACCGGTTAGCCTGACTTCAGTGCCAGGAAAAATAGTGGAAAGTGTTCTAAACATCAAAATCACAGAACATATAGAAAGACATGGCTTAAAGGAACAAAGTTAGCATGGCTTTACCCAAGGCAAGTCTTGCCTCACAAATCTGCTTCACTTTATTGAAGGAGTTAATAAACATTTGGATACAGGTGAACCGGTAGATGTAGTATACTTGGATTTTCAGAAGGCGTTTGACAAAGTTCCTCATGAGAGGCTTCTAGGAAAAGTAAAAAGTCATGGGATAGGTGGCGATGTCCTTTCGTGGATTGCAAACTGGCTAAAAGACAGGAAACAGAGAGTAGGATTAAATGGGCAATTTTCTCAGTGGAAGGGAGTGGACAGTGGAGTGCCTCAGGGATCTGTATTGGGACCCTTACTTTTCAATATATTTATAAATGATCTGGAAAGAAATACGACGAGTGAGATAATCAAATTTGCAGATGACACAAAATTGTTCAGAGTAGTTAAATCACAAGCAGATTGTGATAAATTGCAGGAAGACCTTGTGAGACTGGAAAATTGGGCATCCAAATGGCAGATGAAATTTAATGTGGATAAGTGCAAGGTGATGCATATAGGGAAAAATAACCCATGCTATAATTACTAGGGATGTGAATCGTGTGCCCGATCGTCTTAACGATCGAAATAGTCTGGCAGGAGAAGAAAATAGTGTTTGGCACGATTTTTTAGCTAAAAAAATTGTTTTTTCCGATTAGTACGCACTAACCGGGAGTTAGTGCGCACTAACCATTGTTAGTGCACACTAACAGAAAATGATACAATTTGACACTTTTCAGGTCAGTTAAGGTCAGTTTAGGAATGAATATGTATTCCTATTGGCTGCCCTCTTATTTATTCATGTTACCAAGGTTCCCACTGACAATATATGGGGGATGGGAAATGGAAACAGTTGGTAGCTTGACAAAAAAAGTAATGTGATCAGTCAATGTGACTAGAACTTGTGCCCTGCCCTATCCCTGATACCGGGAGTGTTGTGATCTTCCTGCATGCAGTGCCGTATCCCTGATACTGGGAGTGTTGTGATCTTCCTGCACGCAGTGCCCTATCCCTGATACCAGGGGTGTTATGATCTTCCTACATGCAGTGCCCTATCCCTGATACCAGGGGTGTTGTGATCTTCCTGCACACAGTGCCCTATCCCTGATACCGGGAGTGTTGTGATCTTCCTGCACTCAGTGCCATATCCCTGATACCGGGAGTGTTGTGATCTTCCTGCACTCAGTGCCATATCCCTGATACTGGGAGTGTTGTGATCTTCCTGCATGCAGTGCCCTATCCCTAATACCAGGAGTGTTGTGATCTTCCTGCTATAAACATCCAAGAAACACATCTAGATGCTAAACTTACAAGAAAATAGGTAGGTGATATGTTTTATCAGTCTTTATCTTCTAAAAAAAAATGAGTTACTATTTTTTTTTAATAATAATTTTCCTTGCACAGTTATGAATATTCTTGCAGATAGAAATTGTAGATTCCTTGCTGTTAAAGAAGAGATGAATT
Source organism: Rhinatrema bivittatum (assembly GCF_901001135.1). Lineage (NCBI taxonomy): Eukaryota > Metazoa > Chordata > Amphibia > Gymnophiona > Rhinatrematidae > Rhinatrema > Rhinatrema bivittatum. The sequence continues at coordinate 130,656,060 of NC_042619.1, read as the reverse complement.
GTCATGTTTTTCTTTATCAATGTATTGTATATGCACTTAATGCTGCAATACCTAATTTCATCCTTTTTAAGATTTTTACATTAATATTTTCAATAATATTGAAACATAATTTTCTTACATGAAATTTGACAAAGTAAAAACGAATACAAGAAGAAAAACTTAAAAAAAGAATAGCTATTAAACTGTAATTGCTAAGTAGACCACAATCCTGAAGGGGAGGCAGGGAGAAGCCCATTATCAGGAAACAGAAAAAAAAAAGAAACAATCAAATTGCAAAAAAAAGAAAAACCTGTTTTCAACACCCACAAATTATTTCTAAATGGCTTTCTTATTACCATCCCAAAGTACTGGAGGTTGAGTGGATTAAGCAGAAGATAGCACTACATTTAAAGCTCTCTCATAGAGAAAAGAAATAAGTTGACGACGATCCAAAAAGACATATTGCACATTCTGGTAACCCACCATACATTTACATGGAAGCAAAAAAATCTCCAAGGGAGAGAACCTCCTGCCTTATAGGCAAGAACGTTTTCTGCCTCAGTTGAATCTACTGAAATTTGCTGACAAAGACATAGAGAGGTCAATGTTCAAAGTGCATTCATCGCTATTTATTTATTTGAAAATTTTTATATACCGACATTAGTAGGGGGACATCACATCGGTTTATTTAGCTGGGTAAGTGTATTATTTAGCTGGATAAGTGTAAGTTATATGGTTTATTTAGCTTACACGGTTTATTTAGCTGGATAAGTGTAACTTATACGGCTAAGTAGCGGCCGCTGAATTTGCACCTATGTTCAGCTGCCGCCTCTTAGCCACATAAGTCACTTATATGCCTAAAATGTTAGTCATATAACTTGTGGATGTGTAGTGGGCGGATTGGGGCCTGAGCGATTTAGCTGTACAAGTTATGAGGCTAAATACCGATATTCATTCTTAGCCACATAAGTTATGCAGCTAAGTTAGACGTCCTGCACAGCAGGTTGAAACTTAGCCAGTTTTAATTTATGTAATTAAGCATGATATATATGGGTATATTCAGCAGCTTAGCTATGCTGCTGAATATACCTTGTAACTGAGTTGGATGCTATATCCAACTAACAGAGTCATTTATCATTTTACATTAGGGCCTTAATACCGTAATGCACGAGATAACACTATAACACTTGTACTAAATAGCACAACGTGCACTAGTATGCAAATAGGAGGAGTTTAGATGGAGTTAATGGTAATGAGCAGCCCCAGTAACTCACAGCAATGAGGGCTTTAATGCCAGAAATAATTATACTTTTTTTCTGTGCATTGTGCAAGCAAGCAAGAGAGAGAGGGAGAGAGAGAGTGATTCTGTAGAGAAATCAATATGTCATTTTCTATTTATACCACTGTAAGAGGGGGGCACTTTTAATTCGGTGTGGGGTTTGGGGGGTGGGGTTACATACACAATAGGAGTGCGAACAGCATAGTTGACATCACTGAAGATTTTCTACCTAAAGAGTGCATTGTACAAATCAACTCTTGTACCTTTCATCAATTCAAACAGCAAAAAATCTTCAGAGATGTCATCTTTGCTATTTGTATCTTCTACTGTGTATGTAATCCACCCCCCAAACCTACCCCAATCCCAAACCCCACACCAAGTTAAAATTTCCCCCTCTTACAGTGGTATAAATTGAGAGTGTCATATTGATTTCTCTACAGACTCTTGCTCTCTCTCTCTATGCTGTGATGTGTTAAATAATGCCCTACTCTCTGTTTTCTATCTTTTAAACAGTTCCCAATCCACAATAATACGCTGCCTCATCCCATGACTTTTTAATTTCCTAAGAAATCTCTCATGAGGGACTTTGTCAATTCCTTTCAGGAAATCCAGAAAGACTACATCAACTGGCTCACCTTTATCGGAATATTTATTTATGCCCTTCAACTTCAAATTCAGGCTGGCCATCAACCAAAACCAGATACAAATTATTCCTTGCCTATTGAAAGGATCTAGCATAGCTGACTTCAACAAGGAGAAGTGAAATCTTCAGAACTAGTAAGCTGAAGGTGTATGGATACTGAATTAATTCTCTCAGTAATGGGATATGACCCTTTGAATTTGGGACGAAGTTTAGCATTGGGAATCCTCAGACGTAGATTCTTTGTAGACAGCCAGACCATGTCACCAATCTGAAACTAGGGCTCATGTCTATGACAGTTGGAAAATTTATTTTACTGCATCACATTTCTCTCCAAATTATTGCACATCTTTACCTAGGTTTTCTGGAAGTATCACACCAAATTGTTGGCCACAGAAATTTCAATGGCCAGAATGGAAAGAGGTAGACTAACAAGGTATTGTCCATAGACTTTGAAGAGTGGAGAAACCCCTATAGATTCACTGACATGATTGTTGTGAGTAAACTGAGCAGAAGAGAGCAATCTGGCCCATTCATTCTGATGAACAAAGGTGAAACATCTAAGGAACTGCTCAAGATCTTGATTGATCCTCTTTGTAAGGCCATTAGTCTGAGGATGGTATCCTGGCAAAAACTGTTAAGTTGATACCCAAATCTTTACAAAAGGCCCTCCAGAATCTGGCAATGAATTGGGGACTTCAAAACTCATACCATAGTGTTTGGGATTCCATGTAAATGAACTACCTCTTTACTGAAGGCAGGTTAAAGAGCAATGAAGTGCACCATTTAGGAAATACAATCCACTACCACTAAGATGGCAGTATAGTCAGCAGGAACTGGAAGGTCTGTGATGACATCTGTGGAGAGGTGAGTCCATGATGCATAAGGAATTAGAAGTAGGTCCAATTCACCCTAAGGTTTGGGTTGGATAGGAATTTCATGCAGACAGACCAAATTCAGGATGATGAAAATGCCCACTGCCCTGGAGTTGATGCTAATGAAAGTCTCCACCAATCCTGATGGCCAAAGTAAAGAGACTGAGAGACCCTGGGCCACATGATTGAGAAAAAGATCAATGAGGTCCAATGGAATCTACTCCTGTAATCTTGGTGATGAACGCTGACCAGATTTGGGTTTACATGGACAATTTCTAACTGAGTGTCCAAGGCCAGCACAATATAAACAAAGAGCCCATCATTTCCAGCAACCTCTCTCCATTTGGGAAAGGCAAGAGCCTTCTCAAGTGGTGAAACAGAGTTGGCCTGCAGGATTGCATGGGTTTAGGGCTCATGGTGGAAGGCTGGAGCTCCAATTGTCATTCTTGGATATGGGCATCCAGGTGCCAACTGCAGAAACAAGAGGATCAATGTATCTAGTTCCAAAGGTACCTCCCAGCAGGTCAGCTCATCCTTGATTCAATCTGTTAATCCATTCTAGAAAGCCATAAGAAGGGCCTCATTATTACAGCCTCTCTCTGCCACAACTGTGTGAAATTTTACAGTGTACTGTCCAACAGTTCAGGTCTCTTCTTTCCTGTGGGGAAGGGAGGTAGAAACTGAAATCAAGAAGCCTAAGTCATCAAAAATGCATTTAAATGCCATAAAAAAAGCATTACAGTCCAAAATCCTGTTTTTCACAGAGTGGGGATGATCAGGCCAGAGCCTTCTTAGTCTGTGACATAATTATGTATGCCACTCTTGTCCTGTGGTTAGGAAAATGGGAGGCCTGAAAAGCATTGATTCAAAAAGCCCTGGCAGGATTTTGGATCTTCAGCGAAGTGCAGGGGGGTTTGTACCTGGAGCTCCTTAAGCAGACACTCTACAATGGCAGTAGGTATAGAAGGTTCTTCCTGAAACTGTAATCCAGAAGGCCTAGGTTGGAAGTTCTGGGCAAGCACATTAACTTTCTTCTGCATGTTTACCAGGTATTGGTTTAGCTCTCCCAGGAGCTTTCTCTGGGCTGCAAAACCTGTGGTCTGCTCGGTGGGGGTCCATATTGGCTAGAGCTTGATGTGACGTTAATTATCTGTGCATTTCCACAGAAACAAGCAGCCTAATATCTGGAGAGGCAAATCCAGGCGGATGATAGTTAAACTAGAGAAGATGGATGTCTTCTGCATATGCCAATTACATTCCTTAGGTTGAGCCCTCAGGTTCTTGTTGCTGGCAAGGCATGAGGAACAAGAGGAGACCTTGATAACAGCAAGGAGCTAGAGATTGAATAGAGCGGGACACAGGAGCACACCAGGAAACCAGGAACACAAACAAGGTCAAGCAGGAATGCTATTTTTGGGTGAGAGATCTAGGCAAGCTACGGTGAGTTCAGGATAAAGGAGTAGAAGAGTCTCAGTGAACTGGAGATAGACTAGGTGAATTGGTGGAAGTATCAGAAAACTGGTGATTTCAAGTATGTGCACATATATTGAAATATACCGGTCTTTGCATATAAATCAGGGTTTCATGCACATATGTTTTGTTTTTTTTTACACGTGTTGGTTTATAAAATAGGTAGAGAAAATACATGCTTTCAATGCACTGCAAATATTTGCATGCACTGAAACATACACGTGTACTTTCAGAGCTGAACTAAGTGGTGTTTTATAGAACTGTGCAGCAGCCTGCCACATGATTACAAAATACTAGGATAAATCTCTACACGCCCAGTTACGCATGCAAATCCATTAACCTAAATAGGCTTAAAAGTTATCCTCCATCATTTTATGTGCCCCAAGAGGTGGTTACAATTGTTTGCTATGGGGTAATTTTCAAAAGCATTTACATGCTTAAAACTGGGCTTTACACATGTAAATGCACTTTCTGCATGTAAGTGGGCTTTTGAAAATTGCTACAATATATGCCATTGAATTGTCAATAGGATTTAACACATGTAAATGCACTTTAAGTCCGTCAATGGGCTTTTGAAAATTGCTACAATAGTATGTTACATTTATGCACGTAACACCTTAAAAAATTACTTCCTATTTGCATTGTAATTTGGAGTAGTTTTGTTCTTTCTATTTAGGGTGTAAAGTGCAAAGACTGCAAGTAGTTTTTTTTAGACGCAGACTTTATCTTCATTTTCTGAGTGAAAGCACGCATCTACTTTCACTTTGAAAATACCACCGGGAAAACAACTCACACAGATTTATGTGCAAACAGTTGTCCCAGAGAATGCCTCTTTGTTATGTGGGTAAAAATAAATGCCAGGGGTGGTAGCCAAAAAACGTTTGTTCCATTTTAAATATCGTTTCAGGGGAGGGCCATTTCGAGTCCATCCCAGGATCATTTTTTTATTTTTTGTTTCATTAAAAAAAAAAAAAAAGCCAGAACCAGCCCAAAACCTTCCCATTTATTACAATATTCAGCAACCCCCATCACCCATCCTAGGCCACCATCCCGCCCCCACCCCAGGACTCACCAACATTTCCCTGGTGGTGTAGCAAGGGCCTGGGCTCCACCTTCCACTCCCAGCCTGGTGGTTGCCATTATTCAAAATGGCACAGCAGTGCTTTGCCCCTACCTTGCAGAGCTGGCCAATGTCATTTTGAAAAATGGTGCGGGGCACCCATTGCCCCTATCATATGACAGGTGCTGCCCAATGGCAGTGGTAGCTCCTGTCACAAGATAGGGGCAAAGGGTGGCCAGTGCCATTTTGAATATTGGCAGCCACTGGGCCAGGAGTGGGAGGTTGCTCCCAGGCCCCCTGCTAGATCACCAGGCAAAGCCGCTATATTATTTTTCCACACTGGTAAAAGAACCAAGGGAACAATCCCCCTCAGCAGTGTTTTTCTGCAGCCTGTGGTATTTTTCCCATGCTGTGGTAAAATATCATTGCATAATAAATGACGCCCTTAAACACCAAAATAATATGTAACACATGTTTCTACTAAAACATTCTTTGGCAAAGCCTGCAGATCACCTACTCCTATTCTAAGAATTTCCGTTTTAGCAGAAATAAAAATTAGTATATTCACATAAAACCAGTCTGCAATAGCAGACATTTACAATTGAATTCTTCCAGAACCCCTTCCAAATGGGCCAATAATCTTCCAACACTCTTCCTAATGGGCATGGATTCTGCATCAGCTTTCCTAGTTTGGGATCCTGACTCAGAAAACAGCAAACATTGAAGTACCCAGATCAATCTGAACAATTTAAGATAAATAAAGTGGATAACCCTTCCACTGAGGATCAGCTATGAGATGCACGTGTACTTGGATCCTACAAAGGCAATCAGTTGGGTGAAAATGACAGAGGAGTGCACTGGTATACCGGGGGACAACATGAACACACTCCAACAAGTTAATTAGCATGCAGCGCATGCTGTATTTATGAAAATGAACCTAACCAACCTATGCTACCTGAAAGGTCTAAATTAGGTGAAATGGTCCACTTTATGCACAAGTTTTTCACTGAACTGTTTAGAGAAAAAAAATAGTGCCCAAAGAACTTATGCCTGAATAAAGCCCCCTAAAGTTGATGAAAATCCAAGGTTGGTAATCATTAAAATATTGAATTAGAGGCACAAGTTTATCCTCAGTTTAGCCAGGCAATCAAATGTGCTGTCATACAAGCATGACAAAATTATGATTTTTCAAGATTACAGCTTTGAGACTGCTAAACCCCATCAGCAGTTTTAGGAAATTAAGAAATGTCTGTGCAGTGATGATGTGTGCCAGACCATGTAGTACCCAGCAATAACTGCAGATAGACTGGAAAGGGAGAAGGTTGTTATGACAACAGTCAAGGAGAGCAAGAAATTTATTGGCTTGCACCTTCCAAATGATACCTTGCTTCAGCAATCATAACAAAAACCACAGAGCTGGATAACGAGCATCCCCAGACTGAGCATCTTGCAACAGTGGTGATGGGAGATGAAGTATCGGCATCAAAGTTTCAAAATTTATCACTAAACCTGGTCTTACGAGAAATCTAACTTTCCTAATGCCATACCTCATTTTTTGGACACCACTACTCTTGAACGGTAGAAGGGGACCATTTGAATTGATTATTTCTGTGGCACAAGTCATGTTTTCTTTTGCAGCACACTTGGCAGACAATGCAGTGCCATGAAAGTTAAGACAAAGGAATAAGATCCCAAGGACCTTGAAGGCTGTGGTGCAGAGATCAGAGGGAGTAGTGCATACCTCGAGGGAAAAATGAAGGCTTAACACATCAGTCCTGCACAATTGTTTTCCTGGTTATGTCATGACGTCAGTCAGTGGTCTCAGTATGCACACTGAGGCTCTCCTATGTTGTTTGGCCCATCGTTCCACTGATTCTTTTTTCCAGGCTTGGGGAGCATGTTAATGTCTATTTGTCAGTTTGCAAACTTGACTGCCTTATAAAAGTCTTTGATAAGATTTTGGAGAAACTAGTAATCTAATAGGACAATTTTAAAAAAATGCCTGCTTGAGTGCCCAAATTCGATGACCATTTGACCAACTAAGTTAAGTTGATTTTCAGCTGAGTCATCGGCTAGAATTTTGGCTGAAAATCATCTTAAATCTAAGTGACTAAAACTTAATCACCTCCAGTTAAGGCACTCAGCATTTGGATGCCTAAACTTATCAGCACTAACCAATTAATTCCTCTGCCATCCACCCACATACAAAGTGAACTGTGGGCTGACTACCTGCAATCCATTCCCCCCATCTACCTGAAAGTGCACCAAGGAGTCAACTTCCCCCCAATCCCTCCTCCTACCTGACAAAATGACAGTACAATCTTCCCATGCCCCCAAAACTCCCCCAAATCCTCCAAGCTGAGCCGGGAGGAAGACACAGGCTTACTTCCTCCTGACTCGGTGTCCAACATTCATGTGTTAACTTCCATAGTTTTGGCTGCCCCCACGAGCCACCGCTCTCACCTCCATGGACCTGCTCTCTCCATCATGGTGGGATGCTGCCGACTCTTCCCCTGGCTAGAGGCCAAAGGGCACCATGCAGCAGGATGCCACCAGCTCATGCCTCACACTGCTCTCCCTAGGCATGCACATGCCCGATGCAGGCCCTCTTAAAGGGACCACGGTGGTAAAGTCCCCATGGCCCCTGCTAATGACATCAATGTTTTCGCCCTATTTAAGGGCAATTTCCCTGATGAACCCTGCCTCAGCAACAGGTCCAGCTACATCATGTAGTGTGTGTTGCTTCCTGCCTTCATCTGCCCAGTTTGTTCCTGCCTTCACCTGCCCAGCCTGCTCCTGGTCCTGCCCTACCTGCCCAGCCTGGCTCAGCCTTATCCCTCTTCTTCTCCCTTGGACGGATACCTGCTTTTGACTCTTGCCTGGACTTTCGCTATGCCTGAACGCTGCCTGCCTCAACCCTTGCCTGGACCCTCACTACCCCTGAATATTGCCTGTTTCAACCCTTGCATGGACCCTCGTTATGCCTGACCGCTGACTGCCTCTGACCATGATTCTACTCATTTTCAGTGAGAACCTGCCTGCAGGTAGAGCCAATCTCACCCTGGCCAAGGGTCTACAGACACAACACTAGACCCTTGTGTTAAACCTCTTGATAGTCTGTGATGGACATCTTTGTTTGCACTTGGGACAAAACTTGAAGCTGCTGGTCTGCTTTTTTGAGATCATGAGAAAAATCAACAAGGCAAAATCAAACAAAGAATTGTTTTTGAAAGATGAGCAAAGAAATGCACAATTGGGCCAAGTGGACTTTTAGCAAAGCTGTGGTGAAGAAAAAACTGGCAAGCAAACTGAGCAGAACAATGAAGAAAAAAGAAAAATCTTTTGGAAGTGCTAAAAGACCTAATTAGGGTAAGCTAAGGGGCTATACTTCATGAACCTGCTTGTCTAAAGAGAGTACTGTTGTGAAATTACTGGCATAGTATTACCCAGCTTGAAATGAATGGGAACAAATCATAGAGATTGATGGGCTATATTCTGGTATAACTTAAAAATACATAACATGCAGAAGACAACAATGTACTATTGTTATACATCTTCTTAAAGAGACTTGCAGCTTCAGTATGAAATTGCTCAAAACTGTTGTTAAAACCTAGACCTGATAAACTACTCTCAGCTTAGTAAACACAGTAAGCCCCTTTTATTAATGCACAGGGTGTTGTCGGTCCAGTGCTGGGGAAGCGTGGTAGACACAATCTCCAGAGTGGTGCAGGAATGGCATGATGAGGAAAGGGCTAGACTTGGGCTATCCGGTGAGGGTGGAGAAAGGCAGGCAATGCTGGATCTCAGGAACAATGTGCAAGCAAGGCCGGAGCTCAGGAACAGAGTGCAGGTAAGAGTGAAACTGGAACTCCGGAATGGAGTGCAGGTAAGAGTGGAACTGGAACTCTGGAACGGAGTGCAGGTAAGAGTGGAACTGGAAAACAGGAACAGACTGACTGAGGCAGGATAAGACAGGACAAGACAAGGACAACAAAGAACATGGAACAAGAAAACGCGAAGGCAGCGGAGACAAGGGAGGGGCCGAGGGGCAAGAAAGGAGGGACCTAGAGATAGGGAGGGGCCAAGGGAGGTCACAGGGCTAGGCCAGGATGTACCGTTGAATATCCCCAGGAACCCTGCCTCCCCACTTTCAGGAAAAGACTCAAAACATGGCTTTTTATGAAAGCATTTCCTGACCTAAACTGAACCTTAATCAGTCTTTGACTAATCACTCTGACTTTACCTTAACATAGCAATTAACTCCACAGCATTAGGGCAATTCGTTATTACCTCAAATGCATTGATATGCATATATGTATCATATGTATCTAGTTAAAAACCCCAGCTTCTTTTCTCTGTTCCAAGTTATATTACTACCTTGTTTTATTGTAACTGCAACCCTTAACTTTCACTTGTATATTGTTACTATTACTACTACCTTTTTAATTTATGTTAATTATTGTTATTTATGACCTCGTTACCTCTTCACTTGTTAATTGTAAACCGACATGATGCGATACTCATCGCGAATGCCGGTATAGAAAAAACTTAAAATAAATAATAATAAAAATCTTAAAGTTAGATGGATAAGTATATCTGGACAACTTTACAACAGCTCTACTGCATGACCAGAGTTAGCAGCATATGTTAAGCAGCTCACTCTGAATATCATAACTTATGCGGCTAACTCTGCTCTGCCCGGAAACACACCCACCTGCCCCTGGAACACCCCCAACTTATGCGGCTAGAATTTAGCCACATACGACTTTGAATATAGCCAGTTAGCCATTTAGAAGGATAACTTTTCAGTTATCAATCTAAATGGATTTTGAACCTCATAGGGAATACTTTAGAAAAGTATTTTTGCACTTAAAACCGGGTTTTACACACGAAAATGCACTTTATACATGTAAGTAGGCTTCTGAAAATTGCTACGATATATATCATTGATTCATCAATAGGTTTTATGTACGTAAGTGCACTTAAGAGAGGATAACTTTCAAACAAATGCACATGAAGGCATATATGCATGTATACGGCTGTGAGTAGTTTAACCATAATATTTTATAATTAGTGTATATGGTATATGTGCGTTTTATAAAATACGCCTACCATTGCACACATATATGGACTTATGCACAAATACATACAATGCATTGAAACAACATATATCAATGCATTGAACACATATACTTTTCCTACCCATTGTAAAAGTATATGGGTCAGATTTTCAAAGCCCTACATGCGTAAATACGGGAGGATTTATGCGCTTAGGGGGGTTATGCGTGCTGGGCCTATTTTCAAAAGACCTGGTGGCGTGTGTAAAGCCCTGGGACGTGTCTAAGTCCTGGGGCTTGAAAAAAGGGGTGGGGCCGGGCCGGTTGGGGGGTTTTTAGGTAGGGCTGGGGGGCGGGTTAGGTAGGGGAAGGGAGGGTAAGGTGGGGGGCTGAAGGAAAGTTCCCTCCGAGGCCGCTCCAATTTCGAAGCGGTCTTGGAGGGAACGGGGAAAGCCAGCAGGGCTCCCCAAGAGCTCAGCACGTGCAAGGTGCACTATTGTGCACCTTCTTGCGCACGCCGACTCCGGATTTTATAACATGCGTGCGGCTACGCGTGCATGTTATAAAATCGGGCGTATATTTGTGCGCAACGGGTTGCGCGCACAAATGTACGCCTGCGCGTAGGTATTAAAATCCAGCCCTAAGTGCATATATTTTACACATGAAAATAAAGTAGGTCTTACTCACATATATTAAAATATGTGCACATGAAAGAATTTACCAGTTTTATTAATTAGTTCATCAGTTCGCCCAGTCCTTTTCCAGGTCTTCAAGACCCTCCTGGCTTTGTTTTTTATCATGAACTCCCTTCAGTTCACTCAGACCTCCCACCTGGTCAATAGGGTACAATAAATACACTGAACATCAGTTATGCCAGATAATTAGCATATGTACAAATATACAAGCAAGCTGGCAAAGTTTCATGTGCAAGTGTTTTTTAAAAAAGCAATTTATGTGCTCAAGTGCTGGCCCTGACCAGAATGCCCCAAGACTGCCCCTTTTTATGCACATATTTGTGTGCGTGAAAATTAATGCACACGCCGTATTTTCTACTTTTATAAAGTAAGGAATATGTGAGTGGAGGCTATTTATGCATGTATAGGCTAATTTTTAACGCAGGTGAATTTTGAAAGTTCACCTGTGAGCATGTACATCGGCTTTTGAAAAATGCTACACTATATGCTACTTTCACACGCGTAAATCCTTCTGAAAATTACCCCCATAATATCAATACAAATAGAGAACACTGCAGTATAACACACTTCTATTCCCATTAAACTCTCTCCCATCTTAGTTTCACAGTGGCTAACACTTTGCATAGCACAGTGACATTTGTTCTCTTCCTTTCATATGCTGTGTTCAGTACTGAACACTGGGAAAAAGAGTTTGCATGCTTTCCTGTAGCTGGAGAAAATACTGAAGAAATTAGTTGCACAGTAAATGAGAGAGAAAAAAGTGAAAAAAAGTCCTCTTAATTGGATTATATGAGCAATCTGATTTATGACAGGCCTACAAGCTAATTACAATCATGTACTCACCGGTGCCACAAGACACAGCTGTGCAGAGTGTGGATCCTGAGTTTAAGAGGCCACTGTGCCATAACATTCACAACTTATTCATAAAACACAACATATGGCTTCAGTCAAGACTTGAAGTTTACCCTAAACAAAACAGCAGCTGGAAACACTGTTCTGTAAAATACTGTACATGCTTACCCAAATAATATTTTTAATCACACTTTACCATTTGTAAATTAAGTAGCATACTTGTAAAAATGTTGGCATGCTTTTTGTTACACTAATTCCCACATCTTACTCTACAAGAATTTATTAGAAGACACTTCCGTACTTCCATTCACATTAATACAAATTTACAATGAAAAAAGTGCGGGTGTAGGTCACATAGGATTAAAAAATCTTAAGGGCAGTGCCACTTGTGAATTAATTAGTTTCAATACTTGCTCCCAGAGAAGTGAGCAGCTTCAGGTAAATTGTGGTAGGTCAATGGTCATCCAGAATAAGAAAAACTGAAGAGTTATTAGAAATAAGTGACCTGGAAGTCAAATAAAAGGACTCAAAGAGTTAGGTTATATTTGTATTTATGCACAAAAAATAACAGACTGTAGAAAGCATCTAAAGGCTGGGCTGTGTGCCAAGAATTTTATTAGGAGGCCAGTGCCTGATATGAAGTAATATTATCACAGTTTAAGATGCACAAGGTTTTGAAGATAAAATTCCCTTAATGAAGTCATTATTGAATGTCCATGTGGGCCACGAGATTAATTGTTTTTATGTGCTTAAACAGGTGTTCTTTCTGTTGGGAGAAAATAAATCAGTGATTACTTTCTTGAGTTTTGGTAACCTATGGGATTAATAAAGCTAGCAAACTCAAATATTTGAGTCACAAGTGACACTGCTGTTTCGATTTTGTTATTTTACTTGATATAAGAGTAGATTGCAAAAAAAAATTAGTACTTTTAATTCATAAGAATAACAGCATCAAAATAAAAATTACAGTAAGGATCATCCTTCCTGTGTGCCCTAAGGAAAACATCAAACCCACACAACAAGAGGTGAATTTTAAAATCCTGGCATCGCATCAATAGGGGAATGCACACACATGTGGGGTTGGCATGCGCCAACCGAATTTTAAAAGATGCCCAGGTGCGTGCATATCTCCCGCTGCAGGGGCGGGGCACGGGCATTGTCTGGGCGGGGCACGGGCATTGTCAGGATATGGCCAAGAGATGTGTGCATACATACTTATGCTCCTAGGCACACACCTAAGTCCAGTGGTGCACAAGTTTATTTATGCTAGAGACAAAAGTTACAAAATAAACAGAGCCATTTCTCAGGGGTTTAAAGGGACTGAGGTAACTGGGGGGGGGGGGGGGGGGGGAAGGCGGATGGGAGAGTGCAGACTATAAAACCAGGGGGGTTTGGAGAATCTAGCTGTTAACTGGGCAAACTGGTGGACAAACTGGTGAAACTAGCAATGGCGTGGACACGCACCCATTTTTTAAATTCCCCGACTTCCTTGGTAGAAGCAGGATTTATGTGCGTAGGTGTGCGCCCACTTAAAACTGGGCGCAAATATGCACACGGTCAGGCCATTTTATAACATGCGTACACATATGCACACAAGTTATAAAATGGCCGCTTATTTGGGCTTGCGCTCACACACATGTGCCAAATAAAGCCTGCACACAGGTTTGAAAGTTACTGTACCTGTTGGTCATGGAAGTTTTATTGTGTGGGCTAAGCCACAGAATGTAGTGGGTGACTATGTTCGGGGTTCAGCATGGAGTAAGGTTGATTTGTGCTGTGAAATTCTCTTTCATACTATGGTCTCTTCCAGTATTATTCTTTTTAATGTAGCCCAAGTCAGGGTATTTGCTGATCTTTGCTGGGGCCACACTCAGTCCCTGGGCTAAGTCCCAATTCTACAGTCATCAGTTCTTTGGCCTCGGGGTGTGGATTCTTTTCTTTTTGTAAATTATAATTTTATTGCTTACACATGAAACAATATACAATAACACAATATAACAATAACAGAATCCAGTGCAGCATTCATGATTTTATACAAGCAATAACAAAAAATACCCTCCTCCCTCCTTCAAAATCCTAAAATAACATAGCTGGTGGAACAAAACATTACCTGTAGTCCTCTATAGTAAAACATCCAAGTCTCGTACAAAAACACAAAGAAAAAAAAACAGGCAAGATCACAAGAGATGTTAATATCTCATAGATAACCATAATATGAACAAGTCCCATATCCTTCAAAACTTAGAAAGCGTATGATTCTTGACAGAAGAAAGTTTATATAAAAACCAAGTCCATTGAAGTCTACTGATAACAGCGTTTATGGAAGGAATGATATCCAATTTCCAACAAGAGGCCAACAGAGGGCACAATCGGAAGTACCAACAGCCACTTATCCAATGGAATATCTATGGATAAGTTCAATAACACATGTTCAGGAAAAAAGGACAATTGTAATCCAATAATCCCCTGAGCTAAAGAGAAGATTTCCTCCCAAAACAAAACAACTCTGTGACACCCCCACCACATATGAAAGAAAGTTCCTCTTTTCCCACATCCCTGGCAGCATAAATCATCCCTATCAGGGTAGGCCTTATGAATGCACACCGGTGTCAGATATCACCACATTAACATTTTCTAAATGTTTTCAGTCATAAGCGCTGAGGCTGAACTCTTTTTCGTATTAAGAAATATGAGATCCCAAACCTTGACCGACAAATTCTGCCCCAGATCCTTTACCCAAGCCATAACAAAAGTACCATATGTATGCAAATCTTTATTAAGAAATCTATATATGTTAGAAATCATTCCTTTCATAGTATCAGCATGATCACACCAACGCTCAAATTGTGTTGTACCTAATGACAACTCTTTCCCAATCTTTTCTACTACCATAAAATGACAAAGTTGAAGATAACGAAAGACTTCCCCACCTGCTAAGTTATGCTTATCTTGTAATTCCTGAAAGGTGAAACACCTCTGAACTCCCCAGCCCTTTTCATATTGTGTCAGCCCTTTGAATATCCATGGCCAAAAATGGTGGGTAGACATGCCCATTGGGAATGCAGCGTTATAGTTAATCGCTGAATTAAAAAAATAGCAGCATTTACCTACTAGATTTAATTTTCACTTTTTCCACAGCCACAATATATGACTTGTAGTTGGTGGGAAACATGTCGCCTGCAGCCATGTCAACCAGGGTTGCCAAGTAAAAGCCCACAGGGGCATAACCCCACTAACTATTGCTCAATCTGAACCTATAACTTTTGTTCACCCTTTCTATTCCAATCTAATGTGGCTCGAAGTTGTACAGTTGCATAATACCAACAAAGAGTAGGCACGCCAAACCCACCCTGAAGTTTGTGTTGGAACATAACTCTACTTGCTATCCTGAGAGGGGGGGGGGGGGGCTAGTTTCCATATGAAAGCGAAAATACGCTGCTGGCAGCATTTTAATGCAGCAGAAGAAGAGGGAATCAGAAGAGACTGGAAGAAGTAATCAAATCTAGGTAGAATGTTCATTTTTACTGTGGCTATTTGGCCAAACCAGGACAAAGTAAAACCAGACCAAATATTCAAATCCTGATATATATTCTTCAACAGGGGCCTATAATTTAGCTGAAATAAATCTTCTAAACAATTGCTAATCCAAATCAATCCCCAAGAACTTGATACACCGGTTTTATCCCATTTAAAAGGAAATATTCTTCTCAATAAAGGAAACTGATCCTCCACCACAGGGGGATTAAGCAACTCAGATTTTTCTAGATTCAATTTAAAGCCGGAAACCCTACTAAACTCACCCAGGGCATCAACTACCACCCCCAAAGAAAAAATGTGATTCGTTAATGTAAATAAACTATCATCGGCAAAAACAGAGAGTTTATAATCCCGATCATCCACCTTAACCCTGGAAATCCCTCCCATCTTTCTTATTTGGATCGCCAGGGGCTCTAGAAACAAAGCAAACTACAGGGGTGAAAAAGGTCACCCTTGTCTAGTCCCTTGATGTATATTAAAGGAATTAGAATATATATACTGTTAACTTTAACACAAGCCTTCAGGTTAGAGTAAAGCTGTTGAAGCCAACTAATAAAAAAAGACCCAAAATTAATTTTACCCAATATACGAAACAAAAAAGGCCAATGCACCATATTGAATGCTTTCTCGGTGTCTACTGAGAGCAAAACACTGGGATACGTTTTTCCCTAACCCACCAAATTAAATCAATGATCTTACACACATTATCGGCGGCCATTCTCCCAGGTATAAAACCCACCTGATCAGGATGCACCAACCTAGCCATAACCCTGTTTAGACGATTAGCTAAAACTTTAGCCAAAATCTTGAGGTCAACATTAATCAGAGAAATAGGTCTGGCCAAAATAGTAATCCCAGCTACGTCAGCACCAGCTGATGAGGAATTATCAACATGTAATGAATTAAACCATTTCAGAAGAGAACTTTTCATACAATAGGGCGGTAAAACCATCTAATCCCTAGGGCTTTCTTTACCTTCAAATCTTTAAACACCTGTAGTACTTCAAAAGAGGTTATTTCAGCATAAAAAAATTGCAGTTCATCTTCCGTAATACTTGGAAGGTCCACTGAATCTAAATAATCATCTATCTGCCTATGAGTGATAGAAGTATCAGCACCATATAACTCCCCATAAAAGTGCATGAATCTTTTCCTAATGTTCCTTGGTGATGCCAACATATCCCCCTCTTCCAACTTAATCCTAGTAATTTGATGTTGAGAAATACATTCTTTAATCTATGAGCTAACAATCTACTGGCTTTATTGCCCCATTCAAAATGTTCTTGCATTACCTGGTTCATTTGGAAAGCTATATTTTCAATTTCTAATGCCTGCAACCCATCCCTAATCTTTTGCAACTGCCTGTATATTGAAGTAGATAAAGTACATTTATGGAGCCTTTCCAAATTTAGAAGCTCAATTTGTAACTTCTGTTTCCTCTCAGACTTTTCCTTCTTGATGAAGGCCACCCGGGAAATCAATTGCTCCCTAATAACAGCCTTCAAACAATCCCAGAAGAGAGAAGGATTACTATCTTACACATCATTAATAGCAATATAATCTCTAATATTTTCAGCTAATTGAGAACAAAAAGTCTCATCCCCTAATAAAGTATTGTTAAATTTCCAGTATCATCCACCAGGCTCTTCCCTGCAACATTGCACATCTAACCAGATAGGAGCATGGTCAGACCAGGAAATGGGGCCTATCTCTGCTTGACAGACCATGGATAATACCAATTTATCCACAAGAAGGAAATCAATCCTAGAATAGGACTTATGAGGACTAGAATAAAAAGAATTATTTCTGACCTGGGGGAATTGGTGTCTCCAAGCATCTATTAAATCCCATTTCTTCATCAACTTCTTGAGCTGAACTCTTGATGCACCAGAACTTAAACTAGCCCCCCAGAATTATCCAACATCCAAATTAAAATCCCCAGCTACAATCAAGTGGCCCTCTCCCTCTAATGTAAAAATGTGCCAAGAGACGAGAAGAAGGCACTCTGTTCTACAGTAGGAGCATAAACATTCATCAAAGAATACACTTCTCCCTCTAACTCAAATTTAACCAATAGGTTAAATAGGTTTGGGATCTGCATAACTTTTGAAACTTAGACCTTTAAAGACCTCGTGAAATAAAATCCCCACTCTTGCATATTTCTCTGTTTTAGTTGCTGCTGCAAAAAACTGCAGGGGAAAAATAGACCATTTTAGGAGATACTGATAGCGGTTTTTAGGTGAGTTTCTTGCAGTAAAACAATAGAAGCTCTCGTATCCAATATCTCAGACTTAGGAAGTTGCCTTTTACGAGGAATGTTTAACCCCTTAACATTTAAGGACATTATACATATTCCAGCCATCATGAAAAAGCAGGAAACAGGAAAATAAATTTCACCCGCTGTACAAAGACTCCATTCCCCATAAATACAGAGACTCCAAAATGGAAAAATAAATCCCCTTGAGACTACAATCACCTTCCCTATGACTTGTATACCAGAACTTGTGCACCTCAGCTCTCCCACCGTTGCACTAAAAAATGTCTTTTCCCCTTCCCTACCCCCCATCTCAAATCCAACTGCTATTACTTCATTACAGAACTGCAAAGGCAATAGGAGGAGAGAACATACTGAACATTAGGTCTAAGCTCCCCCAAGCAAATAACTATAAATAAACTCCTATACAGGAAAGTTATCCACACTTTTCCACCAAGCATCTGTGATCTGCTATCCAAAACGCATAATCAAAATTGAAAGACAATAGAACCAATGCATACATAAAAGATGCACAGATCAGCCTTTTCCACTGGCCTTAGAAGAAAAGGTGTCTCCTGAATGCCTCCTCAGCCTCCGGCCTCCTCAGCCCACTCTCTGTCATCCGGGAGTATCCTTTTTCGACAGAGTCACTGGCACACCCTGAGATAAAGCTTTCCTGACCATGAAGCCTGCTTCCTCCAAAATGCCCTCTGCTTTCTCCACATTGTTATCTTTGGAAGTAGTTCTATGAATAGTCAGCACTAGACCGATGGGAAATAGCCACCCATAACGAATCCCCTCTTTTCGCAGAACTGATGGTATGTCCCTGAAGACCGATCTTTTTTTTTATGGTGGCTGATGATAAATCAGCAAATACTGAAATGGTGTGTGACTCCCAGAGCCAGGTTTGTTGTTTCTGGCCTCAGTGAGAACCCTCTCTTTGGTAGGAAAATGGTGGAAGCACGCCACAATTTCGCAGGGTTTATTCCCTGCTTTAGGTCTCAGAGACTGG
This sequence comes from Rhinatrema bivittatum, assembly GCF_901001135.1. Lineage (NCBI taxonomy): Eukaryota > Metazoa > Chordata > Amphibia > Gymnophiona > Rhinatrematidae > Rhinatrema > Rhinatrema bivittatum. The sequence continues at coordinate 130,637,350 of NC_042619.1, read as the reverse complement.
TGCGCTCTAATTCCACTCAATCGCTGGTAATGGTGTTTCCATGCCTTGATTCAATCTCAAAAATAAAAGGCACACAGAGTTTTTACTATGGCGTGGCCATCGTTGTAATCATCAGTGAAACCGTAGATTGCAGCGGCAGTTCCGGTTCTCCAAGTCCTCAATTTTAGCTTGAAGTTCCACATTTTCCAGAGAAAAGGGACTGCATTGTGATTGTAGTTTCCTCACTACGCACGTATCTTATAAAATCCGGCGTACTTTTGTTTGCGCCTGGTGCGCGAACAAAAGTACACGCGGGCATACTTTTCTAAAATCTACCCCATAAGTTCTATTTGAAAATCCACAGGTAAGTGGCCAGGTGACTGCAGAGATTTACTCACATAAAAATTATAGCTGTTCTTTGGAGAGCATAACTTGGGAACATTTACGCACAGGGAGGGTAATTTTCAAACAACTCCACACAGCGCCATATATATGTGTATGCAGCCACTTGGAGATCTACTACAGTATTTTATGGCCTTCGAGCATCTATATGTGCAGACTATAAAATACCCCGTAGCATATGCGCATATGGTTCCTTGTGTGCTAATTCTGCAACACATTGAAACCGCATAATTTTCCTACCTATTCTCAAAGCACACACTTGTATATTTTACATGTGGAAAAATTGTGAGTTGCTTACACAAAACTCTGTTTACGTGTGGAAGTCAAAACATGCAGACGTAACTGAAGCCTCCAGTTTGCTGAAACCTCAGACTGTTCATCCAGTCCTGCTCCAAGTCATCAACACCCTCTCAGTTCTTCACCCTGAACCCCCACAGTTCACCCAGACTTCCCACCCAACCATTAGAAAAGAATAGATAAGTCCAATATCAATTGTGCAAGACAATCAGGTGAAAAATTATGCAAATAAGTTGACAAATGTACACATGTAAGTGTCTTCTAAAATAGCAACTTGCACACATAGTTCTTGGCCCAGCCCCCAGAAAGCCCTTCCGCCACCCCTTTTTTTTGCACATAAACGTATACGTGAGACTGAAAATGCACGCGGACTTTTGATATTTACATAATAGTGTGTACGTGAGCACAAGCTATTTAGAAGTGTACATGCTAATTTTATGCAGGTAATTCTGAAAAGTCACTCCATTCTTTTTAAAATAAAAAAATATGCACATAGCTGCCAACTCTGTCCCAACTCCCTTTCCAAGGAACGCTTCTGCTCAGTTCACGTAAAAGTACACGTGAAACCAGGTTTTACATGTACTTTTACAAATTCGGCTAGGGCTCAGGTCATGTAACAGCCATTTACACACATAAAACTAGGGTTCCTAAAACCATGTTGGCTTTCTCCCATTAAGCCATGCCTATCCATGCACCCAGTAATTCTGATCTTAAATATAGTTTCTAGTATCGTGTACAGCACTGATGTCAGACTTATTTGTCTGTAGTTTACAGGATCACTGTGGAGCCTTTTTTTAAAATGTGATGTTACATTGGCCACCTTCCAGGCAGATTTTAATGCTATTTTAGTGATTAGCAGGAGCAGATCTGCAGTTTCAAACTGGACTTCCTTCAGAGCTGTGGGGTGAATACCATCATGCATTGTGATTTGTTGCTATAACTGCTTGTCAGTTTGCTCTAAGACAGGGGTCGGGAACCCATGGCTCGCGAGCCAGATATGGCTCTTTTGAGGGCTGCATCTGGCTCGCAGACAAGTGTCGCCATACTTCGCGGTTCCCCGCTGACCCAGCTGCTCCCCGGTCCTCCGCCGCCCGGGCTTAAAATGCTGTCAGCCCGGGCGGAACGCGGCAGGACAGCTGGAGTCAGCGGCACCGGCGTGCTCTCTTCTCCTCCCCCCCCCCCCCCCGCGGCCCGGAAGAGGAAGTGGAGAGCATCGGGTGCCTGCGCGGGAAGAAGAGACCACACTAGCGTGGTCTCTTCTTCCGCGCAGGCACCCGATGCTCACCACTTCCTCTTCCGGGCCGCGGGGGGGAGGAGAAGAGAGCACGCCGACTGGAGTCATCCGGGTGCCTGCGCGGGAGTCATCAGGTGTCAGCCGGGTGCCAGCGCTGAAGTCATCGGGTGCCTGCGCGGGTCTTCCCGCGCAGGCACCCGATGCTCTCCACTTCCTCTTCCGGGCCGCGGGAAGAAGAGAGCACGCCGGTGCTCTCTTCTTCCCGCGGCCCGGAAGAGGAAGTGGAGAGCATCGGGTGCCTGCGCGGGAAGACCCGCGCAGGCACGCTAGTGTCCGACGGGAAGAAGACTGCAGCGCGGCTCGGAGGAAAATGAAAATCTTCAACCGCGGCCGATGGGACTCCGCCTTCGCGAGGGCTGAAAATGAAGGAGGTTAGCGTTGGGAGGTGGCTGCTGCTGCCGCGAGTTCCCGGGGGGGGGGGGGGGGGGGAAGGGGGAGAGAGAGAGTGAAGGAGCGAGCAAGCATGTGTGTTTGAGATCCTGTGTGTGTGAGTGAGAGATTGCATGTATGTGAATGATTGAGAGCCTGTATATGTGAAAGAGAGTATGTCTGTGATTGAGATCCTGCCTGTGAGAGAGAGAGCATGAATGTAAGTTTACCATTGGGACCCTGTATGTGTAAGTTTGTAATTGAAAACCTGTTTGTTTGAAAGAGTATGTGTGTATGATTGAGATCCTTTGTGTGTGAGAGAGATCATGTGTATGTATGATTAAGAGCCTGTGTGTATAAGTAAGAGAGAGATCATGTGTGTCTGTGTCTGATTGACAGCTGGTTTAGGTGATGGAGCATGTGAGTATGTGATTGAGAGCCTGTGTTTAAATGAGAGAGAGAGACCATGTGTGTCTGTGTGATTGAGAGCTGATTTAGGTGAGGGAGCATGTGAGTATGTGATTGAGAGCCTGTGTTTAAATGAGAGAGAGAGACCATGTGTGTCTGTGTGTGATTGAGAGCTGATTTAGGTGAGGGAGCATGTGAGTATGTGATTGAGAGCCTGTGTGTAAATGAGAGAAAGAGAGGACATGTTTGTAAGCATGTGAATGAGAGTCTGTGTGTGAGAGAAAAAGACAGCATGTATTTATGTGATTGAAAGCCTGTGTGTGTGTAAGCGTGAAAAGATAGACAGCATGTGTGTAAATGTGTAATTAAGAGCCTATATAAGTGAGAGAGAAAAAACATTTGTATATGTGAGTGACTGAGAGCATGTGTGTATAGGTGTGTCATTGAGAGCCAGTGTGAGAGAGAGCGCTGGTATGTGACTGAGAGAGGAGAAAGTTCCAAGCAAACCACCCCACCTCCTGCTAATTCAGAACAATCTCAGGACACCTGGATATCAAACGTTCCCAGGTATGCAGAGCAAAAAAATTTTTGTATCCTTATTATTTTTCATTACTGGATCTTTGTGTCTGCTATTTTGAAATATTTTGTTGGTATCTGGAAATGTTTTATATGAGTTTTTAATTATTGGATATTCCACTCATCAGCTGTTTCGAAATATGTTCTTTTTGTTAGTACAGTTTTACTGCTGATGATTTTATATTTCTTGATATGTTTTATAAGGATGTGTGATGTTTCTTTTTTCCTTTGTTACACTGCATACAGAGACTCTGGCTTGTTGCAGTTTCCAATTCAGTTTTTGTCTGCATGCTTCTTGTTATGCGTTTTGGTCTCTTTATTCTATGTTAGGTGAGGGACAGCACGTGATTCAGGTGAGGTTTTCTGCTGGCGTGTAGTTTCTGTGTAGGACTCTATAGCAGCCTGACTTGGTCCGTTTTCCTAATAGGAGATGTATTGGTGTCTTAAGGCCTGGTGTAATATTTTCAGAGACTTATTGTACTTTAAAAGTGTGATCTTACATAAAATGCACACATTTACTTGTATTTAGTTTTAAACATATTGTATGGCTCTCAAGGAATTACATTTTAAAATATGTGGCGTTTATGGCTCTCTCAGCCAAAAAGGTTCCTGACCCCTGCTCTAAGATATCCTCCAGTTAACAGTGATTTGCTTCAGTTCCTCCCACTCTTCAAAGAACAGTTCAGGTGTGGGAATCTCCTTAACAACCTCTTCAGAAAAGACTGAAGCAAATAATTCATTTAGCTTTTCCGTGATGGAATTGTCTTTTCCGAGCGCCCCTTTTACCCCCTGATCATCTAGTGTAGGGCTGCGCAACTCCAGTCCTCACATACCACAAGCCAATCGGGTCTCCAGGATAACCACAATGAAATGCATATTCACTGCGGAAATCCTGATTACGTGACCATCTTGTGGCACTCGAGGACCAAACGTGCCTAACCCAAACACACTGATCCAGGCTTCTTCTTTGGATGTACTTGATAACGTTTTTATTGTTGCTTTTGCCTCTGTGGCAAGCTTCCGTAAACAGGTTGAACAGGAGCATTCCATCTCGGGCATCTTCCTTATATTTTGTTTTTAATATTTTCCTTTCAACATTAGGTCAATAAAAATGAGCAGGGCACATAAGCTAACCTTTCTTTACAGCTGTGATATAACTGAGTTCCACATTTCATCACAAAAGCTGTTGTGTAACTACAGGAGAGTGTTGCAGATTTTTAAGAATTTTGTTTTATACACATAGAATAGAAACATTTCACATAACAGCTATTTAATGTTTCAGTATTGTGGGCAATTTGGAAGTGTGGTTCTAAGGCAATGGCATCCCGAATTTAGAACTGAATGCTATACACGACCAAATCATTACGTTCCGTTTTACTGAAAGAGAAAACAAATGTTAGTTTACTTCATAGGCTTCTCTTAAAGCTCCAGGAATAACTAAACTAAGAATACATTGCTTTCTATACAGAAGCACTAAAAAAAAGTAGGCTTACATGTGTTTATTACCTGTTGCATGCCCTGCATCGTCTGCTGTAAAAACTGCAATTGCTGGTCCTTTGTGATGCTTTCTTCGGTACGACCCAGATGCCCTTTCTCTTGTTTCAGGAGTTCTACCTCATTTCTGTATGCATCTAGCTGCCACCGGAGACTGTCATTTTCTTCCTTCAGTGCATATGCTTGAGCAGCCAGAGCTAAAAAGAATATGAATTGTTATCAGAGAGCAAATAAAATGAAGCCTCTACTTAACAGAAAAATGAAACTTGGACAAGGCCGCAAAAATGTTAATTTTTTTTTTTTTTTTTAACAATACAGACTGCAAAATATATATGCATAAAAGACAGTACATAAATAGGTATTAGAGCAATATTTCAACTGTACCTCAGACAGCTGACCCTGGATATAGACCAGGGACCACAAACTAGCAGCACATGGACTTGTCTGCAGAACTTGTAGTAACATAAAAAGGACCAGATGGTCCCATCCAATCTGCCCAGCAAGCTTCTCATGATAGTAACTGCCGCTCCATGCAGTTACCCCCATGCCTTATGATAAAGTGAATCTGCCGAACCAGAGACATGCCCCTGTATTTTCCTTATCCCATACTTTTACTTGACTTATTACCATTTTAAATGTTTCCCTTTCTTTTCTTACCCTTTTATTTTAATCATTCTTTATATTTCTTTGGCAACATTTGTAAAATTGTCATGCCAATAAAGTTAACTGAATCTGTAGTGGCCTGTAAGGTGATTCAGGTTTGTTTGGTTTTTTTTTCAGAAAGCTACTGTTTGGCCCAGTGGCTGCTGCTGTCCATATTATTTTCCAGATGAAAGCAGTTGATAACAAGAAGAGAAAAACCACTGCCTTTATGGGTAGCAGTAGAGAGAAGGAGTGAATTATTGCCGGGTACCAGTTCTCACTATCGGTCATGCCCAGGAAAAATGAAGTAAAGGTTTAGGAGACGCGTGTAGTGTGTTTGGTAGTGTGTGCATGCACTTAACTGTTCCAAGCATAGGAGTCCATGGGTAAGTAAGTGGTTGTGTCTGATTTGAGACTGTGGCTGCGTGCTTGTGAGTATTGTTAAAGCTTGCCTACATGTGTTTCTGTAGAAGAGAAAGAAGTAAATAAGAACGACCAATAAATGTAAGGGTAAGACCTTAAGTCATGATTTTCCATAAATCGAGGATCCCACAATATTAAGCATCTACCACAATTTCTGCAAAATTGTGATTTAAGTTGGTAAATAAAACACCTTGCCCTCTGATTCTTCCCCTTCCGCCCCCCCCCCCCCACCTCTGTGACCACCTACTCCTCTCCCCACAGATCTTATTTTTTTGGTCACAGTGATATCAGCAGTAAGCCAGTGCTTGCTCACAGGCCCAAATTACTGCACAAGAATAAACCTTCACAAACATAATAAAAAACACATTACTGAAAAGAACAAAGTAACACTGCAGTAGGTGAGATCATTTCTCGAAGGAATATTACTCCCTTATCCTCAGAATACTTAAAGGGAATTTCAGAGCTACACAAAAATGCAAAACATTTGAAATTAAGATGATCCAACACTTTAGAAGCAACACAAAAGTTCTTAATAAAATGCACTGCTTTCCTCTTACTAGACATCGGTCCCTTGGAACTGTAATATTTTACTGTCACTTCTGTCAAGGCCATCCCTTACACCCATACATGTACTGGCTGTAACTGTAAATGTAACCTGCAACCTCCTGCCCCGCTGATACTGTTCTCTATTCAAAATCAGTACAACAGAGAGGCTGCCAAGTCCAATCTTGGCAGCCATAATTATCATGGGGCCGAGCTGGCCCTTACCACTCACTTCACAACATAAGGAAAAGCAAGTTGATGATGGGAGGAGGGATGATATGTGAGTGATGCATGGAAGAGAGTTGTAGTCAAGAATTTTAGTCGATAATGATTGTTAATAAGTTTTGGGAGGCAGGTCCAGAGGCTTGAATTTTCCTGTTATAATAGCAGGTTAGCCGTTGGGGACTTCCTTGCCCGACTGAGCACTTACCAGCTTGCTGCAGAGGGGGTAGAAATGGTTCCTTTTATTCTTGGTACAGTTCTGGTGTAGTTTTATTGTGACGTAGCTTTATTGTGTAGGGGGGTTACGATCTAATTTTGTTTTCAAATGCCTGTGGCGGGAAACCCAAGCCGATTTTTTTGTTGGTGCGGTGGTAAAGTGCCAAAGGTAAACACAGAAACATAGAAATATAGAAATACGGCAGAAAAGGACCAAACAGACCATCCAGTCTGCCCAGCAAGCTTATGGTAGCATCAGCCGCCCCATACAGGTCTCCCCTATAATGGCAGCATCAGGGGGTGGCATACAAGTTACCCCCATACTTAGTTTCCCAAACCATTAAAGTCAGGGCCCTTGTTGGTTACTTTCTGAGTCCAATTCCCCATTATCTCTTATGCCTTGCCATTGAAGCAGAGAGCAATGTTGGAGTTACATCACAAGTTTAAGGCTTATTGGTTAAGGGTAGTAAGTCAATCTGCTAATTCTGAGTTAGGGTAGCTGCTGGTGTGCTGGGGGCTGCACATTGGATATAAAGCCAGGGGATGGCTTTGAGCGGCTATTTCCCATTGGGGCCCCCTTGCTGGTTCATGGTAAGGGAGGGTGGGTCTCTATTTTTGGTGGAGGAACACGGGACAAAATCAGAGGCCCAGGTGGGTTGCAGGTTTGTCCCCCGCTGGAATGTGGCACAGAGGACAGCCAGGCTTCTGGGTTTAGGAACTGATGTTCCTTGTATGGCATGGGTAATGTGTTACGCAATAAAGCTGTGGCCTTATTTTACATAAAAAATGCTGTCTTGGCTTGGTTATTAGGTTCTAAGGGAAGTGAAGTGTGTGTGTGGATGGGCCAAGTGTCTTGGATATCCATATTACTGCACTGGTCTCTTCACTGATCTGCTGAAGGAAGCATAGCTCTCGAAAGCTAGTCACAGATGTATTATGTTAAGTCTAATAAAAAGATATCACATATAGAATGTTTGTTCACCTTTATTTCTACATATTCAAGATCACAATACTCTGATTAAATAAGAGGGAAATACAGTACATTTAGGACTGGATTTTAAGGCTTTTCTCACATTCTGTATATCAGGGAAAAAAATCCTGATCAGGCCCTTAGTGAAGGGAAGAGAGACAATGACAACCAAAGGTGGAAAAATACTACAGCAGAACAGAGAATAACTGAGTTAGGAACACCAAAGGATTCCAGACCTTTGTAGTATGATTTGTAAGTGATTACGCTGTGATTGCACATTGTTAGTTTGTGCACACTGAGGCCAGTTTTCAAAGCGATCAAACTGGCTAGGCAAGGATTTAGGTTAGCTAGATCAGAGCCTTTGAACACTTATTGTGCTGACTAGCAAAATTTAAGCCCTCTAAGTTTCACTAGGTGATTAACTTTAGCTGGCCAAATTCTGGGCGGGCCTTGGGATGGGGAAAAAGTTAGGGGACCAGAACTGATTTTCAGTGCTAGCCACCTAAACTAGCTGGCCAAATCTAAGCGCTGCAATAGCAGGCCAGGACTCTGGCGCTCTTCCCTGTGATCCGATGCATTAGAAATCTCATCTCACCTAAATCTTGATCTTCTTCTACATATTCTGACACTCAAACAAGTAAAAAAAAAAAATCTTTCCCCAAGTCCCCATCCTCCTTTCTAATGAGCCATTTGTAGGTAGAGATTCTGGAGGCAGAGGGTGTTGGGGAGGCACTGAGGAATGGAAGAGAATCAGGGTTTGCATACTGAGGGTCAAAAGGGGCATCAGGGCTTGTCCCAACATGTTTTCTTTTAATAGGGAGGGTGATCTAGAGCGTGATTCAGGGTTTGAAAAACTTGGGGGGGGGGGGGGGTTATATTGGGTGTTGGGAAGGAGGTATGTGAATGGGGTCTTGGAGGCAATTTTTTTTAATTGTTTCAGTCTCAGGAGAGTCAGAAGGGGATTGGGACTTGGGGGGGGGTCTGTTTTTTTTTATTTGAGACTTGCTGGATTAAATTAGCCAGATTTTCAGCTGAAAACTTAAAAGGTGAATTTTAAAAGCGATGCGCATGTACAGAATAGCAGATACACGTGCAAATAGTGCTTATTCGCAGGAGTGCTATTGTATAAACCTCACACATACACACAAGTACTGGTGCACAAATAAATAGAGATGTGTATCGTGTGATCGATCGTCTTAACGATCGATTTCGGCTGGGGGGGGAGGGAATCGGATCGTCGCGGTTTTGTTTTTTAAAATATCATGTAAATCGTAAATCGGGGGAGGGCGGGAAAACCGGCACACTAAAACATCCCTAAAACCCACCCCGACCCTTTAAAATAAATCCCCCACCCTCCCGAACCCCCCAAAATGTCTTAAATTACCTGGGGTCCAGTGGGGGGGTCCCGTTGTGATCTTCCACTCTTGGGCCACGAGTGCGTTGATAGAAAATGGCGCCGGCGCTACCTTTGCCCTGTTATATGACAGGGCAAAGGTAACGCCGGCGCCATTTTGGTTCCTGTCCCCGACGTCATGAGCGTAGAAGATCGCTCCTGGACCCCCGCTGGACCCCCAGGGACTTTTGGCCAGCTTGGGGGGGCCTCCTGACCTCCACAAGACTTGCCAAAAGTCCAGCGAGGGTCCAGGAATGACCTCACATGGTCTCTCTCTCTCATTTAAACACAGGCTCTCAATCACATACTCACATGCTCCCTCACCTAAATCAGCTCTCAATCACACAGACACACATACGGCGCCGGCGCTACCTTTGCCCTGTCATATGACAGGGCAAAGGTTATAACCAGCGAAAGCAGCAAGCATACAGCTGTTACTGTGCATATTTACACCTGCTAATTATCTGGTGTAAGACGTAATAAACCTGAAAGGGTGATGGGTCTGGGTAAATTGGGGGGAATTCAGGCTGAAGAACCAGGGGAGCCTTGATTACCTAGCGACAGACTTAGCAAACCTGCGGACTAACTGGTAAAACTGGAAATTTCCTTCACACGTGCATATAAATTTGGATGATTTACACACATAAAAGCTGCCAAGTGCTAAGGAAATTACGAAAATTACATTTCTTTGTGTAAATGATTAAAATTAGGGGCACAAATTCACATGATAGCAGATGTCCACCATTTATCCAGATACGTGTTAAAAAGCGCTACATAGCTGGATAAGTAAGACAAGCCACATAAGTCTTCAAATGCTAGTTACTATCTATCTTACTTATCCAGCTATGTAGCGCTTTTTAACACGTATCCGGATAAATGGTGGACTGCATTAAGAGGAGTTTCATTCACAGAGAGACACGCTATGTCATTTCAAAACGGACTTTTAATAATGGTTTGATTTGAATGGTTTAATCATTATTTTTCATCTTTCAGATGCCCAAGCCCCTGATGAAGTTGTCTAACGAAACACCCGCAGTATCTGAATCACTTCTCAACAGTGATTCGGAAAAAGTTTACATGATTTAAAAAGTTTCAAAAAAAATAAGAAGAGGTTTAAATAAGAAAAGGAAGAAACAAAACGGAATCTCCTTTACAAAAAAATATCTTTATTGACAAACCCAATGATTATAATATAAACGGTTCACTTTACACTGAGATATAAAAAACATATCGTCATAAGTGAATCTTGTTAAACACAGTGCAAGTATATGTACAGGTGTTTATGAATGAGGGTTTTGTCGATACATCAATAATATTGGCAATATACAACACGTGGTTTATTTAAGCCAAAAATCTGTTACATAAATACCACGAGTCACTTCCAGTTTGTGTCTTTAAAGTGTTAAACTTAGCCAGATAAGTCAACTTTTATGCGGGTGTGTTTAAAATACATGCTGCATATTTTTTGATATGCAAACATGTTAAGTAGACTTTTGCATATTTGATATACTGTGCATGCATTTGTGTGCACAATATAAAATACGTGTGCATGGCACGCATGCATTCATATACCTGTGTATATGGGCATACTCATGCATGTTTAAAGTTACCCTCCCTGCTAGTAAGGTTCAGCTGAAAATGTTTCTAACCCTATCCAGCTAAAGTAAGCCGATTATCCTTGCCACCCAATTGCTTATTGAAAATTGGCCCCAGTACATTTGGGATGCTTTTGTGTTGTGCTCACTACCACGGAAAATCCAGACCTGGAATTAATTATAAGATTTTTTTTACAAAACAGTTGTTTAGCCTCCAAGTAGGAGAAAACCGGTCACCCCTGCTACAGACTCTGACATCCAATACAAATAAAATATGTGTAGTGCCGATTCTATCCCTTGTGTAGTTTACTGTACATTAACATTTCCAAGGAATCAATAATGAAAGAAAAGCTACAATAGAGGCTTATGTATATATAGCTGCTGGCAACAAGTGCATAAAATGTAAAGACTAGAAGAAAATCTGTTGCTACTACAAGAATATTATCACATCAGTAGCATTGAAAGACACTGAAGTCATTTCCTCAGGAAGATCCATTTGGATGGTTTTCAATTTAGAATGGCATTTTTATTATCATAACTGATAGCAGGTGTTTGTGAGGGAATCGATTAGTATGCAGGGATGGAAATTACATTCTGAAAATGGATTGCAGAGTCTGTAATATACACCACAAACTATGTAGCAAAATGCAAGATGCTGTAAAATATATGTCAGGAACATTATTTAAATATTTTCTCAGGACACAAAACTATATAGGGAACCGTGGCATCATATTTTCCTAAGATTGCTGTTCTGTTCCTACAGCCATAGAATGCTGATAATTCTTATAAATGGGAACAGCAGCATCCATAAGGCTCATCAAAGGGTAATAAAATATTGTTCTCATTCTTATAATGTGATCAGATACTATTATAAACAACTACACGGAGGAGAAACTAACAGAATTGTCATTTGAGTCAATGGTTTACATATGTTTAATATAGCAGATTTGTTCTTCTGATTAATCAGAGACATGGCTGGTCTGAATGTCAAATCTTAAGGAACAGTGCTCGACGATATGACTGTAAGATAATGATGCATTACACGATCTGTATAGCTTCATTCTAAAGTTACAGCTCTTGAAGTAAACAACATTCTCTTTCTTGGAGGCTTCAATGCCGCACTGCATATAACAACTCTGGATTTAATAGGACTAAATCTTCCGTCCAATGAGACTTGCAAAATTAATATAAATATACTCCTCAAAAGGATCTAATTTAACAAGAAAACATAATTACACTGCATCCTAGTCTGGAACCGGTTGTACAAAGCATTTTTCCCTTACACACATAATGGGAAAAACCCATTAGTACTTCAGAACCTGCTTTATAGGTCATGATGAAACCAATCACAAGCTTGAATCACTTTGCATGAGATAATCTTGTTTCTATCTGAAAGCTTTAAGTGCAGGACACTGTAATTGGATGTGAGGCAAGAAAAAGCCAATTTTCTTCTTCTTAAACAATTTCTGGAAGGAAGCAGCATGCTTTTAAGCAGGCTATGCTTGCAGACCATAGCATGCATGATAAATGGGGACCCAAAGATGTTAGTAGACATGTGTTAAGGTTTGAACACACCCGCATACAAATGAGGGAACATCACATGCAATGTAGGCTTTAGTGGTGACATGGGAAATAGAATGGTAGGCTCTCCTCATATGTGCCCACTAAGACCTAAAATGTTACATCTGTCTCAGGGAGGATGTTAAATATTAGTGTTCCTAGACCTGCACAATACATTTAACAGCTGGGGGAGGCAAAGCCCTCACAGCCTTCCTCCCCTTGAACTTTTCTGACACCTCAAACATATACCCCAATTGCCCCAGCCCTCCTGACACCATGATCAAAGGACCTTGGTGCTTCAATGTAAACCTCTCACTTCCTTTCCTCCCCAACATTAGGATCAAGGGGCCTCCATGCCCTGATGTATACCCCTTACCTCCCAACACAACCAGCAATGGATCATGGTGCCTAAAGGTAAACCCCCCCCCCCCCCCCATTCCTTTGGCAAAACCAGCAAGGTGCCTTGGTTCCCCAAAGTAAACCCCTATGCCCCCCTAGACATGATCAGCAAGGGATCTTGGTGCCCTAATGTAAGCCCTCAGCCCTGCTCTCGCTGATCAAAAGGTCCTGGGTACCCTAATGTAACCACCTCACACCCTTCCTACTCAATACCATGATCACGGGGCCTTGCTGCCATACCCTAACTCTTTAATGCCCACCCCCAGGCTCTTCTGCCCCCTCCCCTTTATCCACTGCCAGGTGGATTCCCCCATTGCCCCCCCCCCCCATGCCTATCCCTTTCCAGAGATGGCATCAAGAAGATAGGGGCAGGAGAGAACATGACTCCTTCTCACTCTGCTGCCTCTGACTTAAAATATGGCATCAGATGAACTCTCACGGTCCTTTCACCTGCACGCTTAGCACTGAGGCCCCTTGCTGCTTGCGCTCCTGTCTCTTGTACATCTTCCAATGTTCCCCTGACTCCCATCGACCTTCCAATGGCTCCTTTGTCCCTTATTCCCCTGTTTCCTGTGAGGTTTCCAGTGGTCCTCCTGTCCCTTTTCCCCCTGTCTTCTGTGGGCCTTCCAGTGGTGTTCCTGGCCCTTGTTCCCCTGTCTCCTCTGGTCCTTTCCGTGACCTTCCTGTATGATGACTGTTCTTGTTTGTTTGTTCTGTCTTGCTTTGACTCCTCGCCTGTCCCATTCCTTCTTTCCCTGCATCTCCATGCCCTCAATGCTGGATCTGTCAATAGGCACCCATTATGTTTGTGCCTAGAGTGACAAACATTTAGCTGCAGCAGGTTGGCTAATGTTTACTGCCTTCAAGATCTGCCGACCTTTGATGCTGCTTGAACTCTGCATGCCCTGACCACAGCCCGCCTTCATCTCTGCCTGTATGCCCTGTCTTTGGCCTGCCTTGACTCTGCCTGAATTCCCGCTCCAAGTACCCTGCCAGAGAAGTCCTGTCAGCTACCAAAATTGGTGGGCTCCATCCAAGGGGGAGGTGGCTGGACAGGCAGAAGATCCTGCCTTGCGCTTATCTTGAGGTTTGCGCTGCTTCTGCCAAGGGGATTACCCTTAACCAGCCTGCCAACTGTGACAGCGAGTTTTAGTGCATGGGCCCCTAAATTCCTTTGAAAATTGTCTTCCATAAGTCATATGCCTGAATTTTCATTAATTTTTATTCTTAAATTTGAGACTGAAATTACTGTATACCATGTTTCTCCAGGCCTTTAAATTTATGCAACAATGTGGCACAATGAGACTGTTAAAATGAGAAGTTGTGTCCTCCAGATAAAACTCATATTACTATATTAATTTTCTGCCACACAGTGGTTTCTCTGGTATCTGTACAAAAATCCAGCGTAATGTAGCAAGTGCAGTGGCAGAGTCTCCCCCTAGTACTGTATTTCTCATGAAATTAATTATGCCATGCTTTATTTCCTTAAATAAATTATCTGGTGAAAACTTGAATAGCAGAACTGACTCTGAAAACATAATTAGTGCAAACATATCTATAAGAAAAGATATTTTGGGAAATAGCTAGTTATTCTTGAATTAAGATTTTCATACCAGACGATGTGTTACTGAATAATGAGGTTGAAACATTTTCTTTGGAAGACTTTATAAACATGGGTCCTGTTGCAGCCTGTGTGTGTGGGCAGTTTTACACGGACCTGAAACAGGAGCGTAAAGATTTATTCTGGATTGCTTGGGGTTATAGGTTAATTACTTATCTGTAAAATGCTGCAGTCAAAAAGGTAGAATTTTAATGAATTTGCATTGGTCACATGACTTGTCACATGGCACCCTGCAGGAACATCCTAAACTTACAGTCCTAATACTTAGAACCCTGTCTAGACCCTGACTGCCACTTCTTTTTTCATTAAAATCATCCATTGTACCTGAAGACTGGAGGATAGCAAATGTAACCCCAATATTTAAAAAGGGCTTCAGGGGCGATCCGGGAAACTACAGACCGGTTAGCCTGACTTCAGTGCCAGGAAAAATAGTGGAAAGTGTTCTAAACATCAAAATCACAGAACATATAGAAAGACATGGTTTAATGGAACAAAGTCAGTATGGCTTTACCCAGGGCAAGTCTTGCCTCACAAATCTGCTTCACTTTTTTGAAGGAGTTAATAAACATGTGGATAAAGGTGAACCAGTAGATATAGTATACTTGGATTTTCAGAAGGCGTTTGACAAAGTTCCTCATGAGAGGCTTCTAGGAAAAGTAAAAAGTCATGGGATAGGTGGCGATGTCCTTTCATGGATTGCAAACTGGCTAAAAGACAGGAAACAGAGAGTAGGATTAAATGGGCAATTTTCTCAGTGGAAGGGAGTGGACAGTGGAGTGCCTCAGGGATCTGTATTGGGACCCTTACTTTTCAATATATTTATAAATGATCTGGAAAGAAATACAACGAGTGAGATAATCAAATTTGCAGATGACACAAAATTGTTCAGAGTAGTTAAATCACAAGCAGATTGTGATAAATTGCAGGAAGACCTTGTGAGACTGGAAAATTGGGCATCCAAATGGCAGATGAAATTTAATGTGGATAAGTGCAAGGTGATGCATATAGGGAAAAATAACCCATGCTATAATTACACAATGTTGGGTTCCATATTAGGTGCTACAACCCAAGAAAGAGATCTAGGTGTCATAGTGGATAATACTTTAAAATCGTCGGTACAGTGTGCTGCGGCAGTCAAAAAAGCAAACAGAATGTTGGGAATTATTAGAAAGGGAATGGTGAATAAAACGGAAAATGTCATAATGCCTCTGTATCGCTCCATGGTGAGACCGCACCTTGAATATTGTGTACAATTCTGGTCGCCGCATCTCAAAAAAGATATAATTGCGATGGAGAAGGTACAGAGAAGGTTTACCAAATGATAAGGGGAATGGAACAACTCCCCTATGAGGAATGACTAAAGAGGTTAGGACTTTTCAGCTTGGAGAAGAGACGACTGAGGGGGGATATGATAGAGGTGTTTAAAATCATGAGAGGTCTAGAACGGGTAGATGTGAATCGTTATTTACTCTTTCGGATAGTAGAAAGACTAGGGGGCACTCCATGAAGTTAGCATGGGGCACATTTAAAACTAATCGGAGAAAGTTCTTTTTTACTCAACGCACAATTAAACTCTGGAATTTGTTGCCAGAGGATGTGGTTAGTGCAGTTAGTATAGCTGTGTTTAAAAAAGGATTGGATAAGTTCTTGGAGGAGAAGTCCATTACCTGCTATTAAGTTCACTTAGAGAATAGCCACTGCCATTAGCAATGGTTACATGGAATAGACTTAGTTTTTGGGTACTTGCCAGGTTCTTATGGCCTGGATTGGCCACTGTTGGAAACAGGATGCTGGGCTTGATGGACCCTTGGTCTGACCCAGTATGGCATTTTCTTATGTTCTTATGTTCCTCTAGCTATACATTCCTTTTAAGCCTACATTAGACAAAAGCTTTTTTTTCCCCCCAATAGGCACAGAATGGGAGAAAAGCCTTAGTCAATCAGGCCCTAGATCTACAGACAAGAGTGAGTAAATGTTTCAAAGGAAATCACATGGATAACTAAGCAGTTGAATTATCCTCGCTGAAAACTGACATCTCCTCGGCAGTTTAAAGCATGCGCACTGTCTCACAGCGCGTGCTCTTTTGGCGGTGCGATAAAGGGAAGGGAAAGTATGCCAGGGGGTTTCATTTTGAAATCCCTGGGTGAACTTTACCATGTGTGCTTTGCACCTTCTATGAAGCAGGTGCAAAGTCCATGTGCACATTTATACCTGTGGTCCCCAAATTTCAAAAACAAACTCCGGCGGGGAGCTTTCCTTTGAAATGAATATGCAGGGCAGTACATGCAGACCTGCAAGGTCCCCAGGCAATTTCAAAATTGCCCTCAAGTGTGCAACTCTGAAAGGAAAGGCAGGTGACTTGTACGAGTCAATAAAAACACTACCTTCAGAGTACAATCAATTTACTTTCCTCCAAAAGGTAAATATTTGTATTAGATTCATACAGGTAGGAATTAGCAAGTTTAGAGAATATCTAAAAAGAGTAGACAAACCTAAAACAAAAAATATCCAGGTACTAAAACTAGACCCATAATGGAATGGGAAATTGGCAGGAATTTTAAACCCTCAGCAACTAAGCTCTAGAGCCAAGGGAGAGTTTAATGGTAGATTCATTTAAGTACAGTTTAGGAACATCCTGGAGCTGAAACCGCAAGAATTATAGATCATGTAGAACAGTCAAGTAGAGAAGGTTGCACCATTGTGGTTTACTCCTGGGGGAATTCTGTGCCACTGTGCAATACAGAATTGGTATAGAATTCTCCTTCCCCGCAGGAGAGAGAGCTGCAATAGCCCAAGAGGGCTGCAAGGTGGTGATAGCAGTGGCCCGCACAGTTCAGAGAGGGTGGGACCAGTGGCCTGCTTGGGCCAGAGAGAGAGAGTGAGAGAAGTGATCTGCATGCACGGGACAGAGATCAAAAGCAGTGGCAGAAGCAGCAGTCTGTGCATGCCAGACAGAGCGGTGCCCGCATGAGCTGGAGACAGACTGGGACCAGCAGCAGGACCAGTGGCCTGCACAGGCCAGCAAAAGCAAGGGCAATGACCCGCATGAGCCAGAAAAAGTGTTAAGGGGCTATGGTGGGTGGGGAGGGGGTGAGAGAAAATGGTGGGGATGGGCTATGTGAGGGGGAAGAAATTTGTGGGGATGAGCTTTGGTGGGGAAAGAGTGGTGGGAATGAGCTACAAGGAACATAAAACGGTGAGGATGTGCTGTGGAGAGGAGAGAGTGATGGGGGGCATCCTATGGGGGAATACAGTTATGGAGATGGATTGGGGAGACAGGGAGAAAAGTAGTAGGGACAGGCTGTTGGCAGGGAGAGAGGGGTGGGATAGAGAGGTAGAGTGTAGGGAAAAGCTAGGATGAGAAAAGAGGTAGGAACAGGCTGAGGGAAAGATTAATTGAGTAGCATATGGTGTGAGAGAGTGCTTGGGATGGGCTGTGGGAGGGGAGAGGGAGCTGGGAGGACAGGTTGTTGGGAAGGAAGAGAGGTGAAAATGGACTACGGTGTGTAAGGGTGTTTGGGATGAACTGTGGGGGGGGAAGGTCTGTGGGAAAGGGAAGATAGTGGTGGTTGGGCTGTGGGGAAGTTTTGGGGATGAGATAGACTGGATATGGGGAGAAGAGAAAATAGTGGGGATGGGATAAGGGTAGAGAGAGTGATAGGGATGGGATAGATGGGGAGGAAAAAGAACGGTAGGGTGGGCTGAGGGTCAAGGAAAGAGAAAGTGGTGGGAATGGTTTGGGCAGGGGGGGATAAGAAAATGATGGGGACTTGCGGGAGGAGAAGCGAGAGTGATGGAGGAGGACTAGATGGGGTGGCAGGGAGGAGAGAAAGAAAAGTCCACTGCCCTGTGGTGTTACTGTTAAAAGTGACTTATTCTTAGGGAATTCTGTATCAAAAGCTTAAATAATTCTGAGGCGAGTAAAAATGTGTCTCTTTTTATTCTTCTTGTTAAAAGGCCAATAAAGAAGCTGTAAGTGATATCTTTTATTGGAAAAACTCAATACATCTGTAGCCAGCTTTCCAGAACCATGCTGCTTGCATCAGCTCAGTGACGTTTCTCTGTTTGTATTATTTTTATTCAAAGAAAGTGATTATATTGTATTTTGGCCAATGAAGTATGCAGGATTTTGCAGATTTTAAGAACGGTGTGCAAATGTTTCATTTTTTTTGTTGCAAAAATGCTCCCAGGAGCACAAATGGCATGGAACAGGAGCAGGCTGTATGTTTACATTGACGGATTTAGTGACAGGTATCCTATTGTAAGTGTCTAGCAGTCACATCTGAAAATTTTTGCTTGGAAAAGTTCAATATACAATCTATAGCTGCTTCCACCAGTGCTATGATTACAGTTCCTGATATAATCCCTTACGTCTGCAACCTGCAGGCTCCATCACAGGGACTCCGCCGCTGAGCTAAAGAATCAGCCCTGCTAGCTGAACTGGCAGACCTAAGAAGAAACTAGAGAATGCGCATTTTCAGGGGCAGCTCCTGCGTTTTGGAACTCACTGCCTGTGGCATTACGGCTCAAGGACTATTCGAAAGCATGCAAATCAATGTTAAAGACATTCCTGTCCGAGCAGGTTTCGGCTGAGTAATTGCAACATACCTTAATGACTTTGGTTGAGTACTCGCAGCGAATCTTAATGACCTTTCGATGGCACCATGGCTTTTTTTTTTTTTTTTGGCTGCTGTTTACAATATTATGCAGGGCTTTTACACTCTTTTGGGTTGTTTGTTTTTATTCTTTCTTCCAATTATATAACGTATTTTTATACATCGCTTAGAGCCATGATGTAAACGATCAGCAAATAAATAAACAAATGAATCAATATTCTGCGCCCCTTGTGCAGAGCACAGGGGACAATTCATGAGATGGGGATGGATCATTTTCAAGGCCATTTTTGTGGGCATATTGGCCATCTGAAAAATGCCCTCGCTGAATCCGGTTACAAGTATGCGTTGAGTTCCAGAGGGCACATTCGTTTTAGCTGGGATTGAGAGAAGGCGTTCCTGTGGTCCTGATTAGGGCAGGTTCGGAAAACAAGGTGCACAGATCGGATTTCAGATCTATGAATGCAGTTTTCCTGCAAAAAAAAAAAAAAAATCCACCCAAAGAAAAAAAAAAGCAGGTGCAGGAAGGCTGTTGGGTGGCAACTGGATGTGGGCAAGGTGCTCCTCTGGCTGCCCATTGCAGGTTCTCTGTCAGGCCGGGAGGATGAGCGTGTGATGCCTGCCTGTCTTAATACTGTGCCCACTGCATCATCAGTATTTATTTTATTTTCACAATTTTTATATTCCTCCAAATAACAATATATTGTGCTAAGCGGATACCAATATAAACATAAATCATCAGTGAAACAAAAAATTAAACAGGTATACCATAGGACGTACAAACACTTTTAGATTAACAATTAAAAGCCTGCAAAAATAAAGAGGTTTTTACAGCCACATGTGCGCTGCATGAATTTTAAATAGCTGTTATGTTATGCATGCACAGCTCCTTGTTGGGTGCAGGAGTCCAGTGGGGGGGGGGGGGGGGGGGCGAGAGAGAGAGACTCTCTATAAGGCTGAGACTGATACTCCCTATATGGACTATCGTAAGAGGGCATGTTGATTCGGGGTGAGTTTTTGGAAGGTGGGCTGGGGTTAGGAGGGTGGTGTTACACACATCCTCAGAGATATTCAGTGTAAAACTGCCATCATTAAAGAATTTTAGAGCTTATACGTGATGAAAAGGAGTTGATTTTTACAAATGCAGCTAGCAGCCACTGCCATGTACAAATCAACTCCTCTTGTTAGGATTTTCATCACTTATAAGATCTAAAATTATTTACACCCCCCCCCCCCCCCAAAAACTCACCCCGATTTCACAGTGCCCCTTTACGATAGTCCATATAGGGAGTATCAGTCTCAGCCTTATATAGAGTCTCTCTCTCTCTCTCTCCCCCCTCCTCCATCTAACAAGGAGCTGTGGTATGAATAAAGCTGCAGAAGTGTGTATGAAGGCTATTTTATAACTACACGCATACTTTATAAAATAGCACGTATGTTTGCACGCAGCGAGATCTGGCACTTGCGACCCTTTTAAAATCTACTCGATCCTGTATAGACATGCAACTCTTCTGGCAACTCATTCCATTTAAAGGGGTCAGGGCTTTCTATGCTTCCTAGACACAACTGAGAGGCATCCTGTGTTCTTCGGTAACCCCAAACAGTGGGCTTTGGAGAAGGAGCAAGAAGATGGAGTAGGACCAGTCCCTCTTTGGCCTCCAGACTTGTCTATTGGTGTGTACATATCATGGTTACTTCCATATGCATTGTCATGTATCCCTGTTCAGATCAGAGATAGCGGAAGGCGTGCAGGGTAGTCTTCCTAAATGGCACTATACCAATATGTATGTATTATGACTCCTCTCTCTCTCTCCTTCTCTTCACATATACAAAACTCTGCTAAAACGTGCCATTTCTTTCCCAATAACACCAAAATCCAGCCCTTTCTTCCTGAACACGCTACCAGAACCCTTATCCATGCTCTCATCTCCTCCAGACTATTACAACCTGCTCCTCACAGGTCTCCCACCGAGTCATCTTTCTTCACTACAGTCTATCCAAACTTCAGTTGTGCGACTTCTCGTTTGCCAAAGTTGTGACACCCATATAACCTCTCTACTGACATCACACATTGGTTCCCTATGCGTTCCTGCATACAGTTCAAACTCCTTTTACTTATCTACAAGTGCCTTCACTCTGCAGCTCCTCACTATCGGGCCGATGCAGTATGGTGCGCGTAACTGAGTGCACCGTTAGCCCCCGTTTGGCCATGTGTTTTTGACGCGCTATTTTTACCCCTTATACAGTAAGGGGTAATAACGTGTGGAAAACGCTCGGCCAACCCCCTCGAAACTAATAGCACCCGCAACATGCAAATGCATGTTGATGAGCCTATTAGTAAGACCCTGGTGATCCATAAAGTAAAATGTGCAGCCAAGCCGCATATTTTACTCTCAGCACCGGGAAAGGGTACAGAAAAGCAGAAAAAACTGCTTTTCTGTACACCCTCCGACTTAATATCATAGCGATATTAACTCGGAGGCCCCAAAAATTAAAAAAAAAAAAAAAATCAGCCCGCAACTTGGAAGATGGACGCTCAATTTTGCTGGTGTCCGTTTTCTGAACCAGTGGCTGTCAGCGGGTTCGACAACCGACGCCAGTAAAATTAAGCGTCAGCTGTCAAACCCGCTGACAGCCGCCGCTTCTGCCAATAAGGAGGCGCTAAGGACGCGCTAGTGTCCCTAGCACCTCCTTATTACCGCGGGCCCTCATTTGAATACTAAATCGAGCAGCCAGGAGAGTGGCCTGGGCGCGCATCGGGAGAGTGGGTGCTCGCCTTGGAGTGCCAGCTCTCCCGCGGATTTTACTGTATTGGCCCGTATGTTTCCTCTCTTATCTCTCTCTACACCCCTTCTCCAGCACTCTACTCATTAGACAAGACACTTCTATCTATACCCTTCCCTTCTACTGCCGATGCCTGACTCTGTGCTTTACATCTGGCTGCAGAACAAGCTTGGAATAGTCTTCCTGAGGTAATGCATCATGCACCCTCTCTTACCTTGTTCAAATCCCATCTAAAAATTCAATTTTTTTGAGGATGCTTTTAAATATTATGCTTGTTGGTCTACCTTCAGTCTCATTAACTAATTTTAACAATTATCTGTTGATTTGTATGTTTGTCCTGATTAGGTTTTAAGCTCTGTTGAGCAGGGAATATCTCTTGTGTGTTGTTTGTACAGTGTTGTGTACATCAAGTGGTTCTACAGAAATGTTAAGTAGTAGTAGTGGCTTTGTCATAGAAGGTGGAAAGGTGCTAATAAGAGCAGGATATATGAAGGCAGACCCCTCTCTATTATGATATGGCTGCTGTGGTACAGTAGAGTGATAGAGCTCTTGTAATTGACAGATTTGGCTCCAATCGCCAGTGCCCCCTAGTTTTTGTTGGTCTGAGTGGAGAAGGTGTTGGGAGATTGGAAAGCCATGACTGTAATGAAAGAATAGTGTGGGTCCCGTGAATGCTTTGCTGTCATGGAGATCACAGCCACGAGGGAAGGATGCAGAAAAGAGAAGTGGGTAGTTAGCAATAAACAATTTTTAAAAAATCTGGACACATGCCAGCATTATATGCCAGCAGTTCCTCCTGTCCTGCAATATGCAAAGGCATTAGCGGTTTGTTTTGTAAGTGGGGCATTTTTTTTACATGTCTATCAGTGCTGGAATCAGAGTGAATGAGTGTTTCAGAAAGCATGCATATGAGGCAGTGTGGGGACTGAAGCATAGGCAGGCACTCTGGGTTCTTGCCCTTAGATGATGCAAATGTCCGATGCACTGCCAACATTAAAACTGGCGGATTGCTCATGTTGCCATGCTAGTTTTAACGTTGGTGATTGCATGGACCCCATAGTGTTCTTGGAAGATTTAGTACTAGAAAGCGCGAACATTCTTTTTTCTTTAATAAAATATTCTGCTGAGTGCATCTCAGCATTATTTTACAGAAAATTTGTAAAGTAAATTTTTAAGTCTAATAGCACACTGTTAATTTTACCCAGGCACAAGCTGAAAACATATTTTAGCATCTTGTCAAAATGAGATACTAAGAGTATTGATACAATGACACCAAATAAAATGTAAATTTAGATTGCTGTCACAAGTGGCTGCTTGGTTTTGTGAAGATGTTGGGTTGCTATAGCATTTTCCATAGCAACTTTGCATATTATTATATGAATAATCCTGTGTGTCCCCAAAGCCTACTAAGAAAACAGAATTAAATCTATTCTCATACTTTACGTAATGATCGTGCATAAAATCATATTAACATGAAATAGCTGGGAAACATAGTAAAA
Source organism: Rhinatrema bivittatum (assembly GCF_901001135.1). Classification (NCBI taxonomy): domain Eukaryota; kingdom Metazoa; phylum Chordata; class Amphibia; order Gymnophiona; family Rhinatrematidae; genus Rhinatrema; species Rhinatrema bivittatum. Next base: position 130,614,051 of record NC_042619.1, on the reverse strand, counting down.
TGTAAACTAGACAACAGCATTTCTGGCAGATGAAAAACATCAAAGAATTACAAGCACTAGCACATTTATACTGTAACATAACAGTATTAATATTTTCAGTAATATAGTCATGTTCTCATATTGAAAATTGGCATGAATCTATGACATTTTACTTTAAGGGCCGAATGTATTAAGCATTTGTCCCATTGACACAAAATGGAAAAAAATTCTTTAGTACATCTAGTCCCTAAAGTTTAGAAATAAATTTGATATTTTTTTTTGCACAGGTTCATGAAAAATGTATTGAGCACCATAAAATATTCAGCACATTTTAACAATATCTATCATTTTTGTAGATTCTACATGCACAGATTTCACTGTATGCAAACTATGCTATATATAAAGAGCTTTTGCTTTTCATCTGTTCTTAGTAGTCATTCTGATTTTTCACTTATATTGAGTTAGGACATTTAAGTGTAATAATAAGTCCTGTAGGAATGCAGTGGTGAAAAGGCCTTTTCACTTCAGAGTATCTTTGCTTTTTCATTGTCCTTATGAATAACTCACTCTCTCTGCAATCTCCAAGGTTCTGTTCTCAGGCCCTTGCTCTTGTCCGTCCACACTCACTACCTGGGTGCTCTTATTTCTTCCTTCTGCTCTTCAGGTCACTCCTAGTGACATATATTGTTCTCTCCTTCACCAATTCCTCTTCCCAGCATTTTACCTGCCTCTTTGCAATATCAGTCTGGATGCGCTCTCTCTTTCTATATTTATTCCTTCCAAGACTGAAATTCTCTATTTTTTTTTTTGCCTCTACCACTATTCTCTGTTTTTCTCCTAGATTCCTCTCTCCATTGAATCAAGTCTCTCTCTTCCAACATCCAATTCTGCAAAACATTTAAGGATCACCACCGATCTCTCTCTCTCTCCACTCTAACATCAGTTCTCAGAGTATTTGCAATTAACTGTTTCACTTCCATAAAATATGGCGTTCTCTGTCTTTTGATGCGTCATATCCTGTTTCACACATTCTATTTTCTCCTGTCGGAACAACTGTAACAGCCATTTTTCTGCTCTCCCTGACATGTCACGCCACCTGCTTCAACTCTTAACAAAACAAAATAGCCCTTATTCCACTTCTAGCAAAGGCTTTCCATTAAATACTGAGTAATATTCAGATGGCTAAACTTTACCATTTATGGCCTCATGCCCAATTATCTCATCTTTCTCTTTCTCCCTTTATCAATCTTTTTGATTTCTACATTCCCAACTGCATACCCTTCTCTATGTTCTCTGCTCTAAGCAAAGCAAATCCCATTTTCATTCTCTCTCAATTCCCCTCTGATGCCCAGGATTCCTTTTCTCTCTCCTCCTTGCATTATTTATTCTTGCTGATAATATGAAGGCACACTGGCAATAATATTTGAAACTCCATCAATTTTCATGTAAATTATTGATTTTCAACTAACACAATGTCCAAATACTCATGATTTATACCATTGGGACCATTCTTGCAATTCACTTTACTTCTTATTTTTGTCAAGCAAAGTTGAATACCATAACTGATGTCCTATTGGATGATCAAGGGAGACAAGTGATGGCTTTCATATGAACCCTTGGAAGCTGCTGTGATTTGGGAGGATTTTAGAGCTGAAGATGTTATCTCTCTGCTTCTGGATCTGCACAGAGAGGGAGATTGGTAACAAAGCTTCAGTGCCTTTGCACTGTGCCAACTCTCCTTCAATTCAAACTTGACTCCAAGAAACTCTTGTCTGTCAAGTAGTTTAGTAGTAAGGCCCAATAAAAGCTTTTAACTTTGTGTATGCTAACAAAATGGAGTCTCTCAAAACCATATGGGATGCTTGACATTTTTTCTCAGAACGGATTGGAAACAAGAAAAACTATTCTTTACATCAAAAAAACAAGGACAGTTTCTGGTAAAACAGAGCTAGCTAGGCACCAGCAAGTCTGGGATTTTATTATTTTGCTCCACACAAACCCACCTATGAGCACCTGAGAACTTATCAAGAGATGTTTACCACAAACTTTATGTCCCTATGGCCAAGAACTGCACCCAACAGTTTAAAAAAGAGACTGGATGATATGAACCAATCACATTGCTGGTCTTGAAGCTAATTGATTTGAATTAATGAACTAAGAAATGCAAATTAATTCCTTTATAATAGGGAGAACAATGAAAACCTATTTTACTCTCCTATGAGAGAGGATGGATTTGAAGAAGAAGAGCCTAATTCAGCACTTTACAAATGCCTCTGGGTTATAAAATTAGCCAATTGCTGAAGGTCAAAGAAAATATACTTGACCCTGTAACTTGACCACACAATTACAGGGAAAATTTAACCAGGACAATGTCCCTAATTGTAACAATCCAGGTCTCATCAAGTTCATAAGGTATTTGCCAAAGTAGTTAGAAGTCTATAATTTAAGAACATGTCACTGGCGGGAATGTTTAAAACCAACAAGTTTACTCAAAAGGTAGGCAAAAATCCAACAGATTCAATCAAAATATGTCCCCGGACAGAGCACTATGTTTCACTTAGCAGCTTCATCAAGAAGGACAGAGAATCACATTAAGCCTAAGAACATGAAATATAGAATAAATTACACCCCAGCTCTCAAAAACAGAAATGTCTTCCCCCTAAGCTGGGTTACTTTAGCAACAATGGGGAAAATATTGATCTTAAGATCCAAAAAAGGAATTAATCTGTTCCAAAAAAAATGTTTCATAAATAAACCTGTATCTGAATCTACCAGAAATGTAATAATTAAAGTAGAGGGAAAAGTTTGTCAGTTCTAGATCTTTCCAAATAGTCTGTCAGATTCAAAACAGCCAAGGACGCTTCTGTCTTGGTAAGTTTATTAATCTTATATTCTTGGATCTGATCACATTCTCCAAGGACTCCATTTTATTTTGAAAGGCCAAAGGTCACTTAGAGAAAGTCCCAACATTATCCTGTAGAGAAGAAACCTTTAGCTGAAACTCAACTTTAACAGAAATATTGGTAAGATTACACTGACAAGTTTGTAGTGAATCAGAGTGATTTTGTTGTGTTACCACATATTGTCCAAGTTGAGATTAAAGCCTTGCTATTGCTTCCCAGATAGTATCTAATAGGGATGTGCATCGGGTGCCCGATCGTTTGCGCTTTCGGGTTCATGTGGCCTTTTCCCGCGGATTGGCATTTTTTTTTTTAGTAACTCCCATTAGCATGCACTAACAAAAATAACAAAAATAAACGTTTTTTTGTTAGTGCGTGCTAAAGGGAGTTAGCGCGCACTAACCTGAAAAACGATTTTCATGAAAATTCGGGGGAAAAAGTGTTCGTTTCTCATTTTACCCGATATATAACAAATTAAGAAATATCGTACGATATTTCTATTCGTTCTAAAAACGCTTCACATCCCTAGTATCTAAAGCTATTATGGAAGGTATTGTGACAGTGTTGCAGCACAAACATCCTCACACAGCCCATTGCGGGGCTCTGGTTAAGCAAGGGGGTGGGAGGGAAGAGACAGCCATCTGGGGAGGACAAAGTTGTCTCATTGTCTGGGAAGCCTGGTGCCAAACCTTTGCACCCCTTTGCAAATTTAATAAGAACACCACCAAACTGGACTCAGGAAACTGCACTGATGCCTCCAGGCTGAGAAGAAACTTGTCAGTAGGGCCAGTCAATGCCATAGAGGGAATCTCTGAGAAGGTGCAAATCTTCTGAAAAAATGACCAAGGTAAGACATAAAAAAGACCAAGGTAAGACATAAAAAAGGAAAAAACTTATAAAAGCAAGGCACCTGCTGGTTGAAGAAAGATGCCTGCAGTCATCTTAAATCCTACTACATAATCATGCATATACTATCATTTGAAACTTGGAGCAAAATCCGTGGGTAAAATGTAGTTATGGACTTTGTCCCAAAACACAGTTTGAAAATAGATGGGCAACTGAGTTGGATCTGCTATCCAACTGGCAATAATGCTATCCCGTGCCTATCAGGATCAAAAGAAACCACCAGCTTTGTGAACTTTATAAGGGTTTAGTCTACTACAGGTAGAAAATGACAGCTCTTTTGTAATCCAGGGAATGAAATGTAGCCTAGGGAAGAATGACTTACTATATCAAGTGAAAATCTGAAACTATCTTAGGCAGGAACATGTGTGAAACACCATCTTATGATAAATTTGGCACAAATTGGATTCAAATTTCCTGACACAGGGGGATGGGGCTTGTTCCTCTCTGCTTCTTCAGGTAGAACATAACCTGATTCTTGAAAACCTTCCTAGTGTATTATTATGTATGAAGTGTTATAATCCACATTGGACAAATATGAATTTGTAGAATATGGGATGGTTTAGATAACTGAGAACTTCCCATTGCTCCAATAGACTGATGTGCAACCGGTTCTCCTAGAGAGAGCATGGGCCTTAGGTAGGTAGCCCTTTTAGGGGCATTTCTCAAGCCAAGTTGGAAGCATATGTAGTTGACAATTTGTTCAGGAAGGATTTGGAAATATAACCTTCAGGTCATACTGGAATGAGAGAGTCATCAAGACAGGACGTCTACAAGCTCCTCTGTGATATAGATGTCTCTTGGGAGTCTCTGACTGGCTTGGTTCCACTGGGACTTTAGGGCCAATGGGTTTTTTTTTTCCATATGGAGACATGCCATGTAAGTAAACTGTGGAAGCCAGGTCCAACATCCTCCAGAAGAAAAAGAAAATTTTGGTTGAACTGGGGTGGGAGAGGGTGGAATTTATGCAAAGAATCTGAGGAAAACAGCTTTAGCTTTGCAAGGCCATAGCAGAAAATTGAATCTAATGGTCTCAAGAGATAAAAGTGCACTGAAGGGGCCATAAGGCTTCAGCAATGCAGGGCCCACGTCATATGGTCATTGAAAGGACTTTAAACATTTTCCAGAAAGCTCTCGATGCATCATTTTGGTCCATGTCAAATATGGTCATGTGACTTGCATGTGAGTGAATTGCTTATCCCCACAGAATAAATTAATTTTGTGTCTCCCATTTTGTTAAATATTTTTTACAAAAGCCAAAGTACTAGAATCCTATCTTCCCATAATTAGGACTGGTATAAAAATGACAAGTGCATAAGAACATTTATCTGTCTTATCTGTCTTATTCTTGCTTTATGTTTTCAAATTTCTTTCTGCAAATTCGCTCTATCTTGAGGCACAATTACATTCAATAGAACTGACAATGTAGTTATTACAATTTATAAAATCATGGATTTTAACATTCTTTCCATCTATTTCACATTAAGTAGATTTTTTTTCTTTCTTCAAAGCAGAAATACAAATTACATCTACCCCATGGGTACACTCCTTTAACGCATTTTTGGTGCCAATTTTCCCTTGCTTATGGATACATTCTTCTGGGATTTAGCATTTCCATAAGCAAGTGATAAGCTTATCTCATATCAGAATCATCAAGATTATCCTTTCCTTCTTCCTTGGCAGCTGCCAAGCAGTCCAGTCAGCACAATCCCCTTGATGCAAATATAGGCTTATTATGCATGGCAGATGCTGCATGAATCCCTAAGTAACTTGTGTACATGGAGCTTCCAGCTGTGCTTTAAAGGGGAGTTTTAATATTACATGCACTTTGGAAAACTTTCAATGCTTTACCTGATTCATCTATTCTCACTTTTTTACTGGGACTTTCATCATTGTCATCATCAGACATTTCCATTTCTTCTTCACGACGAATCCCCATAAGCTGTTCACTATGTGCATTTCGCAGCTCCTAAAACACAACAAAAACAATGAGGAGATCTCAACGTCTGAGGTAGACCAAGGTCTGAAAATTTTTTAAGATACCATTAGCACCATACCTGAGCAATCTTGCACAGCACAGAAAGAGTTCCATTAATTTAAATAAAAGTATATTATTTTGTTGGATAATCTGAAACTGGAAGGTTCTGTATTTATGGAATCTCATATATCAGTAAAACAGAAAAAGTGATTACAAATTTGGGATTGTTAAGCTTCTATAAGAAGTTTCCATTTTTTCAGAGCAAGAGTTACATATGGATGAAATAAAAAAAAAAAAAGAAAACTTTATTTTATTTCTGTGATCTCATAAAACTGTTGCACTTCTAACAGATTTCTTACCTGAATTACCAGTAGTATAACAATCCTGTGCTACTTTACAAGGAAAACTTGTGTCCAGTGGTAGCTGAAAGTGATACTTTTTTTTTTGAAGGCCTTTCTATCCTTCCCCCCACTAGCTTTAGCTAAATTAACATGCGTGAGACTTCACATATTCAGCTGCTCTGCCCCTATAACATGGAACGAGATACCTCTAGCACTACACCTGGAAAATTACCTCACCATCTAGAAAAAAAGTCAAAGCTTGACTGTTAATTACACCATTCCCTAGATCTCACAGCAGAGAATCATCCTCTGGTACAGGGATGGCCAACTCTGGTCCTCAAGAGCCACATACAGACCTAGTTTTCAGGATATCAACAATAAATATTCATAAGATATATTTCAAGAACCAGGCCTGTTTGTGGCTCTTGAGGAAAGGAGTTGGCCACCCCTACTCTAATACATGCCCACTGGAAGTCTTCCACATGGTTCACTCACTTCCTGGCTACATTTATCCAACTGGTGCTTAATTTACTCCCTAACTAACTATATATATATATATATATATATATATATATATATATATATACATACATATATATACGCATATTTAATTTATACCTAATGCACCTATTTCTTATTCCTACCCAATAAACACCACTTCTTAACTGTTTACTTACAATTTACCTCATATCTGTATGCATTGAATACTTATGGAATGGTCTTTTATTGTTTTAAACAACACTAGAACTAGGGCACTCTATGAAACTAGCAACTAGCAGATTTAAAACAAATCGCAGGAAGCATTTTTTTCACTCAGCGCACAATCAAGCTATGGAATCTGTTGCCAGATATGTGGTCAAGGCAACTAATGTAGTGGGGGGGGGGGGGGTGTCAACGAATGTACATGTTCCTGAAGGAAAAGTCCATAAACAGATCTTAGCCAGGTAGATTTGGGAAAGCCAGTGCTTGTCCCCTGGGAGTGAGATACAAGAAACAGAACAATTATTGGGGATCAGATGGGTACCTGTGATCCAGACTGGCCACTGTCGGAGAGCAGGACGCTGCGCCCGATGAGCCTTGGTCTGATCCAGCACGGCACTTCTCATTGTACTCAGTGCCTTATTACTTTATATAATCCATCTTGAGCATACTCTAATGCCTCCCTGTTTACACTGCCTTTAGGAAAAGGCGGCCTAACAAATACATATAAATAAATAAATTGCTATATTTATTACAGTCCAGACAGTTTCTTGTCTGAGCAGTCGATCTCTTCCCACTCCCTGGTCAGGCAATAAGATTTAGACCCAAACAAACTGTGATCTTGATGAAGGCTCACAGCTACAGTTTGAAAGCATTTATTTTTGTCTCGATAGCAGTGGAGAAACAAATCTTCCCTATTGTGGGAGTCAAAGGACCTTTGCTGATTTCTGCTGCTACTGAGGAAAATGGCTACTGCCGGCATTAGAAAGAAGGCCTCTTCTGTGTAAGCTATCTCACAATCCACGTGAGGGAAAACAAACTGCCTTAAATTGTGAAGATGGATGTTTCCCTTTAAACTGTATTGGCTCATTGTGGGTGGTTGGGTTGTTAGGTGCTTAATGCAGATAACCATAAATGGTGTAGAAATGTTGGCTGCTGGGATGCTTTAGATCCCTTACTGCATGGAGGAAGTTGTGTGATACTAATATATCTTGTCTGGGTAGAGTTCTAACTTTCTTTCATTGCATTTTATTTTATTTTTTTGTTTTGCCATTGACTGTATACGATATGTGGCACTTAGATGCACTTTTGTAAAATGTCTTGGGTGTTCCATTGAGATCCAAGAAAATGGTATAAACATTTTTTGTAAATAAAATGGCGTACACCTATGCATTCCCACTGATGACTTGAGAGGTAATGCACTGCTGACATCATGCAGCTCACTCTCAGATTAAAATAATATGCCACAGGAAGAAAATAATTTTGTATAATAACCACAAAGGTAAAAGATGATCGATGAAAGCACGCAGAAATTTGGTGAGTCTATAATTAAGTCAGCTGAGCATCATTAAAGTACTGAAGGCCTTTGTTCTATAGGAAGAAATATATGGACCAGGATAATGGTTTATGACTAACTCTGGCACACAGAAAGCTGAGGGGATTCCATCTGCCCTAATAATACTGTCAAGTTTGTTATGGGGATGTTGCACACTAATCAGTATGGAGTTTTTCTGTTTACTGGCAGCCAATTTTTTCTGCTGACACAGGGTTCAATTCCCAGTGTGGACTGTGGCATAGAATCTTTAAGTTCACATAGAGGAAAAATAAATAATATTTCCAGAAATCCACCCATTAACAAACTGTCACACCAATTCTTAAAATTAAAAAATTGGGTTACCTACAGTTCTGGAGTACATGTGGCAGCAGTGAAATATTATGAATCTTAAAGGGACAACACGCTGCAAACAGTAAATTAAATTATAAATAGAAAGGCTCTGAAAAGCTGGCCTTGGGTTTATATCTTGTATATAATGTAAAAGTTACTCACACGGAGAAATACATATTTCTTCTAATTTATCCAGTTTATTGTAATACCAAAGAAAAAACTCAAGGCCAGCTGGCATTTTCATGGTAACAAAGCCAGGGTTGCTGCTAGGTGCAAAGAATTATCTTTTCTTACTTTAACAAAAATGTTTGTCTGAATGCAATGCTCATGAATGGTATCTGATCAACATCACTATAAATTCTGGACCTCTGGGTATCCACAGAATAAGTAAAGCCCAGAGAGTGCTTAGTCTCCTCCACTGATGTGTTTAATCTTTTTAAAGGTGATTGGGGTTTATAAAAATGTAGACATCTGGTCAACAGAGAAAGGAATGAGATCGCCAACTCATTTTTACATGGGTCATACAAATGGCTTCTGGATGATAAAGGCTTTTGGATGCTCTGTAAGCCAATCTGAACCAATGATAAATCAGTAAAGCCAGAGATGAACAGCTTTGGTCTTGGTGAACCTCCTCCCTATCAGTGTCTTTGATTTAAGAACAAATTTATTTGGCATATTTTGTTCATATTAAGAAAACAGACTTACTTGTGACTCTCCATGTTAGATACTGTATTATATAACACAAGTGGTTCTAATATTATGAAACTGCAGGTTCCATGGGTTTACTGACAGAATGCTGCTTGTGAATATAGTCTCTGCTGAATAAAATGACATGTCAGTTGGACTGGATATCATCTCGGATGATATTTTGAACATGGGATTTCTAATTATTTGTATTTGCTTTATTATACCTTGTTGATGTATTTTATTGTTTGGGAAGGAAGGCAGTATATAAATCTAAAATAGGAATAGAATAGAGCTTTTCATGAGAAAAACCACATAGAAGCAAAACCAACCAAAAAATTGTTCTTCAGAATCAAGATCCACTTAAAGTTGGTCAGGACCTGTTTCCTGAAACCTTTGAGAAGTACAAAGGAGAAATTTGCTAAAGTGCTCGTGAACAAAATAATAAAAGCAACAAATGATCAAACAAACAGACTAAATAAACTAAGATGTTTACTCCTTTCTGCTTACATTAACTTTCAAACAGGAAGGGATACTTAGCATTTAAAGAGTGCATAAGATTGTTTTCAAAAAATATTTTCAGCTAAGTGCTATGTACAAACAGCAAACATTTTCTGGACTAATATTTGTAGAACATACTGTACATGTTACAAGCAGTTTAAATCTTTAAGAAATGCATACAGTAAACTACTAAATGATTTACCACAAGTGCTGCAAGTCATCAATATATAGGAAAATAAAGGCAGTAGATTAATTTTTTTAGATTGAAGAAAAGATATTTGTCCAAGTGTTCTAGACACCCTTTGCCGATTCTGAGGATAAAAAATTTGACTTAGTCAAAGGGAGAAAAACATGTTATTTACTATTCATATATAGAGTTTTTGAACATAATGAAAAATACAGCACTGAATAAATACATTTGGCAACATTTTATCTGATGTGTCCCATTATCAATCAGCCTTATTTCCTTCACTGTAATACTTTCAATATAAAGTTTATTAAGTATTCACATGTATGTTGAATTTACTTCCGTAGGTATTCAGCTGTAATTTAGTTTTGGTTAATGGGCACTAAAATGTCACACAAATGAATTTTATTATAGTAGCTCAGCATTTTTCAAATTAGATGTATGACACTTATCAAAGAAGATCATCACAAATTAATAAAATGAGGATGCCTTACCTTTTCAGAATTTTTCTCTGCAGCAATACACTGAACTCTATATAATACCACATTCACATATGTAACTAGATTTTAGGTGCTGTAGTTTTATAAAAGGAAGCAAAGACAAGCGTACTTACTTGTAAAATACAGGCTCATAGCATGTACAAAACTTCTGAACTAAAGATGAAGACTGCATGCACAATAGCATATGCCTAATCAATTCGTGTGTGGATAGTTTATTTTGAGTCACAAAATTCAAATAACTTTTAATCCACAGTGCTGATTATTTAAAAGTGGAGCATCCTCTTATTAAGTGACAAGCACTGTGTATTTTCTTACTGCATGCAATTTTTGATGTTAGTTCCTGTGCAGGATGATCGAGGGGTGGGAGCAAGGACGAGCAAGCCAGGGAGGGGAGGAAGAGAAGGGGATGCCATGCCACTCTTTTGAGTCAATCTGTGAGCAAGTGGGTCTTGTAAGGGGATGGGGTTGGCCTATTGTATCATAGCAGACTATATGGTCTATTCCCTACAGTAGTAGATTCGGTATAGTCCTCTGGAGGACAGTCCTATAGCACACCATTTTCCTGCCAGGCTAACTGTAGCTCACTGGGTGCCTCTTTTGCTGTAGAGGAAAACAGGCTACACTGTAGAATGCACATTACTAGCCTAATATGAGCTTTGAACACATACATGTAATCAGTGTTGGTTATGTAATTCTCAACCATTTTCCTTTTTTCTAAAGGAAACAACCTATATTTTAATTGAAAGTGACTTACTAGTTAATAAAATGTGCACTTTCTTTTTTAATCAGAGTCAAACTCTATGACTCTCTATTAGAAAGCAACAAACCCATCTTTTGCTTTACTGTATCATGTCTTAATCAAAACTGATTACCTTGAGAAATTCAAATATACAATCTAGGTTGGGTAATGTATGTACAGCATGTTTACTTATAGCAGTTCAATCAAGGCAGCTGCTATAATCTTAAAATATATCATTACCTCTCAGCACAAGGTCAAACATAATGCTTTCTATCAATCTGTTGATCCAGCTGGTAGTGGATTAATTGCTAAAAGCTACAGGGCTGAATACTGCGAAATGTTGTATGGGCTGAGAGAATAATACAGCGTTCTAACCTACTGGGTGATGATAAATAGAAATAATAATAAAATTACCAACCTCACAGTGCTTTCGCCAAATTTCTATGTTCTTGCGCTGAGCTTTCGAGAAATGGTCCCAAGCTTTTTGTCTGGTAGAAGCGTTGAAAACGGCCATAATCTGCTCAACTTCAGTGAACAAGGAAGTCAAACAAGACAAGCAATTTATGTTGTGATCACTACAGAGAAGCAATCAAAGACACAAGGAGTCTATGGATGATGTTTCAGTAACATCATCAATATCCAACCAGTTTTGTGCCTTTTGTACTTACATTTTTATCAATGTTAGAGATGCCTCCTTCAAGTCTGCCTCCATAACTTTATACAAGTTCTGAATTTGTACACATAATTTACATAGCTTCTTCAATCTATCTACTTGTGTATATGCATGCATAAATATATATGCAACACAAACACACAAGTTAATAATGTTTTACACTATCTTACAAAAAACATTTTTGCCAAGAAGACTCTTACCTTCCTAAGCACAGGACTCGAGAGGATACTAGGTTTGGTGTCAGGCCTTTCGGTTTTTTGCCATTTATACCCTTCATTGTATATCCACTCCCAGTTTCCCACTGCCTCACATAGCTGCACTTGCAGCTGCAGGCATGTAATTCAGATTATAAAGTGTTAGCCGAAGCTCCCCAGAGAATGATAGTATCATCTCTGCAACATACTAGGCTTCCAGTATCCCAAAGTATGAATTTCAAGTTAGTTTTCGCATCAGGGAAAGTAATTTTCTACAGGCCGCGTATACTAAAGTCTGCAGATACTTTGTAGTTTATACCTGCAGATTTTATTTATTTTATTTAAAAGTGCTTATTTCATTTCCCGTGCCCTCCAAAGTCTGGGGCGGGTTACAACAGAACATACAGAATAATATAACATAAAACATGAATTTGATAAAATAGACATAATTAAAAAAAAATCAAATAATCAAATCAAATGAGGATAAGCAAAAGTCGGTCTATTACGGTAGGAGGTTCTGGAGTGGAAGTGATAGTGAAATGATTAACTTGTACATAAGTTGAGAATAAATCTTATTTCGGGGGTAATGCATTCCACAGGATGGGCCAACGATAGAGAATGCTCGCTCGCTTGTTGTGGTTAGACATGTGGTTTTAGGTGAAGGAATTTGCAGTAGAAGCTTGTTTTTGTTGTTATCCCAAATTTTCAGAGCAGAATTATGCCCATAAGTCCGCATTTACAATTGCCAGGTTGTGCTGGTATGTGCATGAACATAGGTGCAGAAGGTTATACCTGCTCCTAAGTGGGTGTAACTTGCTGGATGTACATGTGCATGCATACTTTTGAAATTTGAAAATATGCATGTAAAAGCTTTTCCCACCTTAGCTCTACCCTCTGTAGAACTTACCATGTGTGCAGGGGAAAAAGTATGCACCTAATGGAGTTATGTGTGTACTTCTCCATGCACAGCCCTCTGAATGATTTTCAAAAGCTGATTTGCATGCACAAAATGGGGTTTATGCACTTAAATTCTTTGGAAAATTACCCCTTTTGTCTAAAAAGAAATACATTTCTAAAATTTACTCTATCCCCATTATAAATATGCACTGCCAATCCTTGCAGAGCAGAAGACAGTCATATTTAAGATATATATCGTACATGTGTAATATACTGTGATTAATGGTTTTAAGTTAAATAAGAAAGAGTAATTAATATTCATTTTGCATCTATTGTCCTAAACCCAACTTATGTGCAGTCCCTGAGGACTAGAGTTTAGCATCTCTGTTTTATACAATATTACTTCTGATATCCAAATTTATTGTGCCTCTAACCACTTGAAGTCCTATTGTAATCAACTGCTCTACTATACATCAAAATTTGTTTCTAAAAGCTCTAAATGTTGGCTCCCAAGTACAAAGTTATAATGACGAGAGTGTTTCCTATATTAATTTTAGACAAAAATCAAAATCAGATCTGTTGATAGTAAGAAATGTAGTATGCCCCTTCTGTAATTAGCAGCATGAGTACAATTAGCAAAGGGGATTTTAAGGACAGAAACTACACACAATACATCAAGGTCCACTTGGTATTCTATCTCAAAAGAAAAATTCACTAAAAATGCAAGGAAGAACTGGCTCTGAAATCTGAACACATCATGTTTTTCTTCTTTGTAAAGCTGTAAGAATGCTTGAACATTTAAATATTTAACTCGGAAGATTAGTAGTTCTAATGCTCCTTTTCCAAGCAACACCGCATTAAATCTATATTTGACACTGCCACAGTTCCTTGGAACAAAATGTGTGTTATGCAGTTTTTTTTTTCAATTTTTCTTTTTTAACCCTTAACAGGAAACAGGTTTATTTCAATTCTGCATTCATCAGTTACATTTTGAAATCAGGGCGTAGTGTTCAACACATTTTCAAGTGAAGGAAGACATCCTTATCTGAAGGCAGTCACATTCATTCCCAGATCTCCGGATATTGGATAAGATAAAACTGCCATATCAGTGCATAGTAAGGAAAAAGCCCTACACCAATACTTTTAATAATAGAACCAGGAATATTTTTAAATGAATGAGCTGTTACAATGAAAAGAACAGACACTGAGGTCTGAAGTTTGAAGGGTAAACAATTGTGCATCCAAGCCTGAGGTTTTAGTGTGAATTCTCATAAATCACTAGGTGTCTATTGAATTAAGAATGCTGGGAATTTGAACACACTCAACACACCAAAATCACAGAATAACTACATTTATTGTGTACTCTGTGCAAAAGTTTTTATACACATCATTTTATTTATTTAGATTTTTATATTCTACTTTTCAGCACTTCAAAGCAGATTACATTCAGGTACATTTTGAAAATGGCTGCCACACTTCAATTATTTGGCCAAACCAGAAATGAAGAAAAATGCCAAAGGCTGTCAATGACTATGAACCACAGTTAAATCAGATCCAGCTTTTCCAAATGTACAACAAATGATCTCAGATTCTAAAAGGATGCAGATAGTCGTGCATCAGGGATAAAACATGGAGACATAAAATATAATGGCACTTAAGGACACTCAGCCCTATCTAGTTAGCCCCATTTCATTCCTAGTGCAATGTCACAGTATAGTAATACATTGAAATACAAAAAGCACAAACATAATGCAAACATCAAGAGATAATAACCATACAGTAAAACCATGATGTCATGGACTGGCATGCTGGAGTCAGGGAGCACCCCCACAGAGGCTGTACAGGGCTGCAGGACAGAACTGGATCTGGTCTTCAGCCTAACCAATTCCCTCCCCTGTAAGTTGAACCCTTGGGTTCTGGGGGCCAGTAGGACTTGTCTTCTGTGGAACATCAGGGCACGGACTGGGAGCTGAGTACAAGCTGGGAACTGAGGTCAGGTGTAGGGTGTACAAGGCAAGGCTGCTGGACGAGACATGGCAGGGTGTACAAGGCATGGAAGCCTGGAAGGCACAGGCTGAGAGCTGAATACAGGGACTGGCTGGGGCTGGATACAGAGCACAAGCTAGGGCTGGATCTGAGGCAAAGGATAAGGGCAAGGCCTGGGGAATAGACAAGGGTCTGAACTGGACTGGGCAGGATAAGGACCAGACAAGGCCAGGACTGGGCTAGACAAGGACAGGACTGGATTTGACAGGTACCAGGGAACAAGAAAGCCCAAAAGGGCTTGAGACCAGACAACGTAATCCTAGTAGGCCCAGAGATTATAAGGTAAGACAGAAAAGCCCAGGAGGGCACAGAGCATGGCAGTGAGGCCCGAGAGGCCACAGAGCAAGGTCAAAAGGCCTGGAAGGGCCCAGACAAGTCAAGAGCCAGAAGAGTCCACAAAGGAAGATGAGAGGCTAAAGAGAGGCCACAATTTATTTTATTATTTATTTATTTATTTAAAGTCTCTTATATACCGATGGCCGTTCGCACATCGCATCGGTTCACAATGAACAAAAACCTTTGGGCGGCGCCCTTACATATAACCGATAACAATACAAATAACCGGGGGAGTAGGGAATGCAAATTAATAGATCAATAAATAGTGGAGACTATAAAAATAACATAAATAACAACTATATACAATGCATCAGTAGTCATAAAAGCACAAGTCATAAATCGTTGGTCATAAGGCATTCTTAGTCGTAGAGCATACTTAGTCATAGGTCGCTGAATCATTTAGGGGGTGAATTTATGATTTGGGCGGTGTCAAGGGGTAGGCTTGCTGGAAAAGCCAGGTTTTCAATTTTTTTTTTAATTTGGGAGTGTAGGACTCCATGCGTATGTCATGGGGCAAGGAGTTCCATACAATGGGGCCGGCGAGAGAGAAGGCTCTGCTTATGGTGGAGGATAGCTTGAAAGATTTGATGGGTTGGGTGCATAGGGTTCCTTGCAGGGCAGGGCGGGTGGGTCTGTTGGAGGTGCGTGGGAGGAGGGGGGGGGTTGATCCAATTGAGGTTGGAGTTTAACAGACTTTTGTGGATGAGGGAGAGTACTTTATAGAGTATTCTTGAGCGTATTGGGAGCCAGTATAATTCGATAAGGGTGGGGGTAATATGGGCGGCAAGGCAGGAGGCCTGGGTGGGTGGCAAGGCAAGGCAGAAGGCCTGGAATGCACAAGGCTAGGCAATGCAGAAGGCCCAGAGGCCACAAGGGTAAGCAAGGCAGAAGGGTGGGATGCCACAAGGCTAGGCAAGGCAGGAGGCTTGGAACCCAAAAGGCTAGGCAAGGTAGAATAGTGAGGTAACAGTGGCCCAGTCAGAGAGCCGAGGTGACTCAATGAAGATACACTGAGGGACTGAACAGGCTGGCTTAAGTAGGGCTGATGCTGAGTTGTGGTGTGATCAATTAGGAGGTACCCAGCAGAGCTAGGAACAATGCTTGCTGAGGGCCCCGGTGGAAGAAACTTTACTCAGTAGGTGGAACTTTGGCACGGGGACACTGCATAGCAGGCGAAATCCTGGCAGCATGCCTATCTCCTTTAAGACTCCCTCCTTCTGGGTCCCATTTGCCATGGGGTTGCGACAAGTAAGTACTATGGATCCTTGAATTGCAATCGGTAGAGTCCAGATTTTCACGGAAGGCAAAGGTGCTTGGCACAAATGTTCTGAACTGGTGTCTCTATGGAACAGTGTTCTTGGCCTAGAGTCTCTCTGGGGCTGTGGTCTAGGACCAGCATCTTTCTGAGGCATTGGTTGTAAACCAGAGCTTTGTTGGCATTGAATCATGGAGTTAGGGTCTCTGGAGTGCTGAAGTGCTGAGTCAAATTCTCTGGGTTGCCGAAGCACTGAATCAGGTTCTCTGGGGCCCAAAATGCTGAATCAGGGTCTCTGGGGCGCAGAAGTGCTCAAACATGTTCTCTGAGTGTGGAAACATTGAATCAGGTTTTCTCTGACCTTGAAGTGTGGGGCCAGAGTCTATTTGGTGCTAATGCACTGGATTAATATCTCTGGAGTGCTGATGTACCGTGCCAGAATCCCTCTGGTGCTGGGTGGCTATGCTGGCATCTCTCTGCGACTGGAGGCAAGTTCAAGGTCTCTCTGAGGCTGGACCATTGATTTAAGGCCTCTACGAGGCTGGACTGCTAGCTCAGAGCCCCTTTGTCGCTGGACTGATGGTTCAGAGCCCTTCTGTGGCTGGAGAGCTGGCTCTGAGCCCCCTCTGAGGCTGGATGACTGGTCCCAGGTCTCTCAGACACTGGGTTGCTGGCCAGACTCTTTCCGGTGCTTGGTTACTGGGCCAGACTCTCTATGGCACTGAGTTACTGGGCCAGGTTTTGCTGGCCCTGGGTAGCTGGGCTGGTGTCCCTCTGGCACTGGGTAGCTAGGCCGTCATCTCTCTGTTACTGGGTAGTGGGCTTGCTTCCCTCTGGCCCTGGGTAGCTGGGCCAGAAGGCTACTCCAGGATCGGAGCAGCTGAACTGGCTTGCTCCTCCTGGAATGGATCAACCAGACTGGATTGCTCCTCCTGAAGTGGATCTGTTGGACTGTGTTTGGTCTGAATCCTTAGATGACATGGGACAGCATCTTCTTGGTGCTGGATAGCTGGAACAGTGTCCCTCAGGCACTTGATAGTTGAAACAGCGTCTTTCTGGCTCTGGCTAGCAGGAACAGGATTTCTCTGGCACAGGTTGTCTGAAACAGCATTTCTTTGGCGCTGGCTGACTGGAACAGC